>NC_057806.1:338096656-338396656 GCF_018294505.1 Triticum aestivum
AGCTCCATATGGTTGCATTCTATTAATGAAGCCAATTTTCTAAATGGTTCACGTTCCTTCCGCAGGAAACTGAAAGCAGTAGCGCGGGGTTGTCTCAGAGCTCCCCTTTCGACACCCCTTTAAATAGGGCGTTGAACGTAATGAAAAACAAGGATAAGCTCAGTAAGCCGTCGTCAGCTGGTCGTGTGGCCAGCAAAGGCTTGTCCACGAAATGGTCAGAGTACTATACCGCTGGGCGAAATGAGAGAAAGACCAGCTCGGAAAGTCAGGAGCGCGAGGTTCAACAACTCAAGGCACAAGTGGCGCGGATTCTGGAGATCATCGAAGAGCAAGTGCGAGACCAACTGGGTGCGACGATCACCGCCATTATGCCTACCTTGGCTTCTGGGCTGCAGTCGTGGATTGCGGGCACCCAACAGGGGCCGCCCCCGATTCCCAGCTTCACGGGCAGCAACTCGCGCAACGCGCCGGCGGCGCCATTGGTGTCTCCCGCGGTGACACCGGCATTGCAGCTTAATACACCCGGGTGTGGGAAGAATACGCCGGCCGGCACCTCGGCAGCAAGCGGCCCCTCCATCACTTGCACGCTTGCCATTAGCGGTGCCTCGACATTAGCCGAGCTCGACGCCATCACGGTAACTAATTAAGCCTCTCGGCCGATGACTTCATCTCCTTGCCTTTGACTGGGCATCCCTGACGCCCTACATGTTTTCGCAGGGCGCCGCCGATGTTCCGTGCACTCTCCTGCACTTCGTGAACGACAAGTTGGTCGATGTCGCCAAGGGCAGAATCGTTTAACCGGGCAGCCGCATGTTCCACGATAATCAGATGCCACCCACCGTTTATAGGGTTCAACTGGTTCGGGTGCTGTCGGGCTTCGACAACATGTTACCTCCGTATCGACCCCATGGGGATGACGAAGATGATGTGATGACCCTCAGCACCTGCATAAACTGGCCCATGCTTTGGCTGAAGAGCCAGATTCATTTGGGGGCGGGGGACACCACCCCACAGATAACACTGCCAGTTGTGACGGCGCCAAGCCATGGCAAGACCCCCGCAACACTACCGGACATGCCGAACATGGATATGGCACAGGATCCGGACATGCATATGGCACAGGATCCGGACGACGCCGACGACGACAACAACGGTACATTTACCAACATCGATAAGTACTTCAACGAACATGGGTACGGTGACGAATTCTTGGGGCCTCCTTCTCAAGAACCCAACCCTGCAAAAGACGATCTAGCTGGTACCGCGGGGAAACCCAGTTGCAACAAGCGTCGTCTGGCGTTCAGTTCTCAGGAGACGCTTCTAGCTGCCACCTTCACTGAGCCTTAGATAGCCGAGGTGCGAAATATTATCAGCCCCAAGACACTCAAGAAGGCTGTCTGTGAGCAGAACTCGGTTCCATTACAGAAGAAGAAGGGATGAAAAAGAAAGACTAACAAGGGTGCGAGCCAGCCGACACCGAGTACGATCCGTGCTCAGGACGGGCCACCTTCACCTTAGGATATCTCAAGGAGGGTGCATGTGGCGGGTAGGCCGAAGCTACCGACTAATCTTCTCAATGCTGCAACCGTTGCTATGCGGAGTCTGCATGATAGTGTTCTTTCTTTGGAGAAGCGGCGTCTCCGAGAGAATGATGTGGCATACCCGGTTTTCGTGGCCAAGGTGCCAGAGGGCAAGGGCTTTGTGGATAGCGCCATTAGGGGTATGATCGTCCTGCGATTTGATTACATCTTCGCTATGTTTAACCTTCATCCGCTCCACTACGCCTTTGTTCGGCTATTTTGGCTGAGTATGGAGATGCGGATCATTAGAGACAAGACCCCGGACATCGTGATAGTCGACCCCTTCTACATGCGTGCCAAGATCTTGGGCAGCACAGGGGACCGGCAAGTCGCGAGTTCATACCTCGAAGGCATCATTCTGGCAAACCCAGATAAGGATAACTTCCTCGTGCCTTACTTTCCCGAGTAAGTCATCCCCTCACCGCCCCGTAACATATGATTTCTTAGATTTCGATCGTTCTTTTTTTCTAACATTCCGTGTTTTGTGCAGCAACACACATTGCACATTCATCCTCTTAAGCCCGAAATATTCCATGGCCATGTATTTCGACTCGGACCGTCAGTCGAAGAAAGACTACACAAATATCAAGAAAGTTCTTGTTGATGTTCTGCCCGGCTACGCCAGATCTGGAGGCACCTTCACCAGGCCAATTCGTAGGTATGGCAAGCACGTGTTCGCCCACAATACGACGTTCCCCTGCGTCAAGCAGCCGCCTGGCAATCAGAAGGATGCCTACTACGCCCTCCATCACATGTGGGCGATCGTACGGGACGATAATCACCTTCAGCTACCAAATAATCTCAAAGATTGGGCCGCAAGCTTGTTGGCAATCCAGGACGCGGACATGAGACAAGAATTCTTTCGCATCCAATCGGAGTTTGCGGAAATCATCCATCAAGATGTCCTTCGTACCTCGGGGCAGTTCTACCTTAGATATCAACCGTCCAACAGTGAGATAGAAACAACACTACAAATGCAGGCTGACAATGCCTGCGATTTCATGACCATCACGATAGACGGCAGCTTCATCCACGCTCCGGTACCTGAGTCGAGTCGAAAGTAGTGATGCTATGTGTAGTTCTGAAATATCGATTAGCTCATGTTGTAATTAAACTTTAATGAACTTGTATGTCTCTTTGGTTTGGACAGTCGTTCAACTTATATGTAATCGATGCTATTTATTAGTAGGGCCATGAATCGTGCTATTAATGTCTTGCTTTTCTCTTCTGATCCTTTTGTTCCATACTTATATATTGCTTATGTATTGTCTGTGAATTGCTACTAACGTTTTGTTTGGCTAGTGCATAGAGATGCTGTCGTATGTCGTGTACAAGGGTAAGGTTCCCGGAGTCTACGATTACTGGGAGGAGTGTCAGAGACAGGTTCACCGTTTCAGTGGTAATTGTTACAAAGGGTACACCACTAGGGTGGAGGCGAAAGCTAGATAGGCGCGCTATCTAGCGGGGGAGAGGAGGGAGCGGAGGAGGAACCGGATGAAGACTAGTTTCATCGTGATGATGCTCATCGTGATGACCGCAGCTCTCTTCTATGTGATGGTAGTTTAGATGATCGATATCGACTTGTAATGTGAAGACAAACTCGCTACTCACAGTCTCGAGACTTGTAATGTTCTAACTTTGTTCGGTCTTTCGAATCCGGAGACGAATATGATGAATTGTATTCGGAGACTAATCTTCTATTGTATTTGATGAATCTGCTATTTATATGTTGTGTTGTCTATATTCTGTGCAGTAATATATTTTGTAACCTGTGCAAATACCAGAAAAGAAAAAAAATCCTAATATTCATACTAGTGGCGCACCATACAACACATTAGTGGCGCACTGCAATAAACACACTAGTGGCGCATTATCAGTTAGTGCGCCATTAGTAACCCAGAGCACAAGGTAAATATGGCCCCCTAGGAGGCATACTAATGGTGCACCGTGTGACTTACTAATGGCGCACTGCCTGGTGCGCCACTATAGTCTGGTATACTAATGGTGCACCAGGGGTGCGCCATTAGTATATGTTACTAGTGGCGTGATGATAGTGGCGCACCTGTAGTGCGCCATTAATGGCCAAAACAGGTGCGCCACTAATAAGCCTTTTCCTAGTAGTGTCCCAAAAATAATATAAAAGTGCTTAGTAAAGCCCATAAATATCCAAAACAGATAATATAGTAGCATGAATACTTCATAAATTATAGATGCGTTGGAGACGTATCAGCATCCCCAAGCTTAATTCCTGCTCGTCCTCGAGTAGGTAAATGATAAAAGAAAGAACTTATGAAGTGTGAATGCTAGCAGGTGCACAAGTTTGATCAATGGTAATTTCAATCACCTTTTCTAGCATCATTATATATCATAATAGTAGCTCAACTCATAGGACTTCTCATGATCAAGTAACAAGCTATTCACATGTTAAAGTATAGATCGTAAACTTTCTTGAAAACTAACAAACCGTGTTATTAGTCATCAAACAATTACAATTCATCTTATTTTCAGGAAGGGTCTATGTCAGAGCTTTGATTCAGCAAACTTCACATACTCAACTATCATTTAGTCTTTCGCAATTGCTAACACTCACGTGATATTTATGGGTTCAAAGTTTTAATCAGACACAGAGAAAGATAGGGGCTTATAGATTCGCCTCCCAACCTTTTACCTCAAGGGTAATGTCAACAATAATAGTTCATGATGCCTTACATCCAATTGGATATATATATATATCAGGATCTTTCCAACACAATGTGCTTGCCAAAGGATAAAATTTAAAAAGGAAAGGTGAAGATCACCAAGACTCTTGCATAAGGTATAAGACAAGAATAAAAGATAGGCCCTTCACAGAGGGAAGCAGAGGTTGTCATGTGCTTTTATAGTTGGATGCACAAAATCTTACTGCGAAAGAACGTCACTTTATATTGCCACTTGTGATAGGGACCTTTATTATGCAGTCTATCGCTTTTATTGCTTCCACATCACAAGATCGTATAAATCTTATTTTCTCCACACTAATAGATCATACATATTTAGAGAGCAATTTTTATTGCATGCACTGATGAAAACTTACTTGAAGGATATTACTCAATCCATAGGTAGGTATGGTGGACTCTCATGGCAATACTGGTTTAAGGGATGTTTGGAAGCACAAGTAGTATCTCTACTTGGTGCAAAGAATTTGGCTAGCATGAGGGGGAAAGGCAAGCTCATCATGTTGGATGATCCATGACAATATACTTTATTTTAGATATAAGAAAACATAACCCATTACATTGTCTTCCTTGTCCAACATCAACCTTTTAGCATGTCATATTTTATTGAGTGCTCACAATTACAATAGATGTCCAAGATAGTATATTTATATGTGAAATCTCTCTTCCCTCAATATTCTTTCATGAATTGTTCAAGTGACCAATACAATGTTTGCTAACCTTCAATATATTTACCACCTCTACTTCTTATATGTGAAGTCATTACTCCCCATGGGATAAGCATATGAAACATATATAATTTCAGATTTATTATATTCAATTCATTAAACCATTTACTCGTAGGATATATGTGAAGCACGTGAATGAATTACAAACTACTCCTAAAGATATAAGTGAAGATCAATGAGTAGTTAAATAATTATTTAGCTATGTGAAGACTCTCCCATTTAATAATTTCATATCTTGATACTTTATTCAAACAGCAAGAGAAACAAAATAAAATGACATCTAAGAATAGCAAACATCATGTGAAGAAGCAAAAACTTAGGATCAACCGATACTAACCGATAGTTGTTGAAGAAGACAGGTGGGATGCCAACGGGGGCATACCCAAGCTTAGACGCTTGAGACTTCTTGAAATATTATCTTGGGATGACTTGGGCATCCCAAACCTTGAGCATTTGTGTCTCCTTAATTCCTTTCATATCGCGGTTTCCCTAAATCTTAAAAGCTTCATCCACACAAAACTCAACAAGAACTTGTGAGATAGGTTAGTATAAACCAATGCAAAAACCTTATCATACTCTTGTGTAGCAAATCACTAAAAATATTAATCAACATTTAATACTAAATTCCTCCGCATATTTAATAGTCCTATCCTCAAATGGAATCATTAAACAAGCAAACATATGCAAACAATGCAAACATAACAGCAATCTGCCTAAACAGGACAGTCTGTGAAGAATGCAGCAAGATCCATACTTACCTTGCTCCAAAAATAATGAAAGAAAATTCCCACTATAGTAAATTTATCATATCTTATTATGCAAAAGGTTTCAACATTTTATCACATTCTGACTTTTCTAGAGAATGTTTGCAACAGCGGTAAACTTTCTGTTTTCAAACAGCAACATGTAGACTTGTAAAATAGGCATAGTAAAGGCTACCAGTGCCACTTTTATTGAAATAAAAGATACAAAACATTGTTCTAAATAATAGAAAGCAGATCCTAACATAATAAATTGACACTCCAAAAATAATAAATCCTAACATAGTAAAGGCTATCATGTGGTGAGTAAAAATATAGCTCCAAGTAAAGTTACCGATGAACGAAGACAAAAGAGGGGATGCCTTCCAGGGAATCCCCAAGCTTAGGCTCTTGGTTGTCCTTGAATATTTCCTTGGGGTTCCTTGGGAATCCCCAAGCTTAGGCTCTTTCCACTCCTTATTCCATAGTCCATTGAATCTTTACCCAAAACTTGAAAACCTCACAACACAAAACTTAACAGAAAACTCGTAAGCTCCGTTAGTATAAGAAAACAAACCACCACTTCAAGGTACTATAATGAACTCATTCTTTATTTATATTGGTGTTAAACCTACTGTATTCCAACTATTCTATGGTTCATAAAATCTATTACTAGCCATAGATTCATCAAAATAAGCAAACAACACACGAAAAACAGAATCTGTCAAAAACAAAACAGTTTGTAGTAATCTGTAGGTTTCGAATACTTCTGGAACCCCCAAAATTCTAAAATAAATTTATGGATGTGAGTAATTTATCTATTAATCATATGCAAAAATAATTAACTAAATATAACTCATCAATAAAACATAGCAGCAAATCTCGTGAGCGCTAAAGTTTCTGTTTTTTACAGCAAGATCGCAAAGACTTTCCCGAAGTCTTCCCAAAGGTTCTACTTGGCACAAACACTAATTAAAAGCATAAAACCACATCTAAACAGAGGCTAGATGAATTATTTATTACTAAACAGGAGCAAAAAGCAAAGATCAAAAATAAAATTGGGTTGCCTCCCAACAAGCGCTATCGTTTAATGCCCCTAGCTAGGCATGATGATTTCAATGATGCTCACATAAAAGATAAGAATTGAAACATAAAGAGAGCATCATGAAGAATAAGACTAGTGCATTTAAGTCTAATCCACTTCCTACGCATAGGGATTCTGTGAGCAAACAACTTGTGGGAACAAGAATCAACTTGCATAGGAAGGTAAAACAAGGATAACTTCAAGATTTTCAACACATAGAGAGGAAACTTGATATTATTGCAACTCCTACAAGCATATATTCCTCCCTAATAATAATTACATGTAGGATCATAAGCAAATTCAACAATATAGCTATCACAAAACATATTCTTAACACGATCCACATGTATGCAAAGTCGACACTCTTCCAAAATAGTGGGATTCACATTAACTAAAGTCATGACCTCTCCAAAACTAATTTCATAATGATCACAATAATATTAAACACCCTCCAAAATAGTGGTATACTTACTTCCTAAAGTTGACACTCTTCCAAACCCACTTTCATCAATATAATCATCATAAATAGGAGGCATGCTATCATCAAAATAAATTTTCTCATCAAAACTTGGGGGACAAAAAATATTATCTTCATCAAACATAGAATCCCCAAGCTTGTGGCTTTGCATATCATTAGCATCATGTATATTCAAAGAATTCATACTAACAACATTGCAATCATGCTCATCATCCAAAGATTTAGTGCCAAACATTTTAATACATTCTTCTTCTAACACTTTGGCACAATTATCGAAATCCTTATTTTCAAGAAAGACATTAAAAAGATGAAGCATATGAGGCAACCTTAATTACATTTTTTAGTTTTATTTTATAGACTAAACTAGTGATAAAACAAGAAACTAAAGGATTCAATTGCAAGATCTAAAGAGGTACCTTCAAGAACTCACCTCCCCGGCAACGGCGCCAGAAGAGAGCTTGATGTCTACTACGCAACCTTCTTTTGGTAGACGTTGTTGGGCCTCCAAGTGCAGAGGTTTGTAGGACAGTAGCAAATTTCTCTCAAGTGGATGATCTAAGGTTTATCAATCAGTGGGAGGCGTAGGTTGAAGATGGTCTCTCTCAAGCAACCCTGCAACCAAATAACAAAGAGTCTCATGTGTCCCCAACACACCCAATACATTGGTAAATTGTATAGGTGCACTAGTTCGGCGAAGAGATGATGATACAAGTGCAATATGGATGGTAGATATGGGTTTTTGTAATCTGAAAATATAAAAACAGCAAGGTAACTAATGATAAAAGTGAGCACAAACGGTATTGCAATGCTAGGAAACAAGGCCTAGGGTTTATACTTTCACTAGTGCAAGTTCTCTCAACAGTAATAACATAATTGGATCATATAACTATCCCTCAACATGAAAGAAAGAGTCACTCCAAAGTCACTAATAGCGGAGAACAAACGAAGAGATTATGGTAGGGTATGAAACCACCTCAAAGTTATCCTTTCTGATCGATCTATTCAAGAGTCCGTAGTAAAATAACATGAAGCTATTATTTCCGTTCGATCTATCATAGAGTTTGTACTAGAATAACACCTTAAGACACAAATCAACCAAAACCCTAATGTCACCTAGATACTCCAATTTCACCTCAAGTATTCGTGGGTATGATTATACGATATGCATCACACAATCTCAGATTCATCTATTCAACCAACACAAAGTACTTCAAAGAGTGCCCCAAAGTTTCTACCGGAGAGTCAAGACGAAAATAGGTGCCAACCCCTATGCATAATTTCACAATGCTACGAAACCCGCAAGTTGATCACCAAAACATACATCAAGTGGATCACGTGAATATCCCATTGTCACCGTAGATAAGCACATGCAAGACATACATGAAGTGTTCTCAAATCTATAAAGACTCAATCCGATAAGATAACTTCGAAGGGAAAACTCAATCCATCACAAGAGAGTAGAGGGGGAGAAACATCATAAGATCCAACTATAATAGCAAAGCTCGCGATACATCAAGATCGTGCCGAATCAAGAACACGAGAGAGAGAGAGATCAAACACATAGCTACTGGTACATACCCTCAGCCCCGAGGGTGAACTATTCCCTCCTCGTCATGGAGAGCGCCGGGATGATGAAGATGGCCACCGATGATGGATCCCCCCCTCCGGTAGGGTGCCAAAACAGGGTCCCGATTAGTTTTTGGTGGCTACAGAGGCTTGCGGCGGCGGAACTCTCGATCTATTGTGTCCCCTGATGTTTTTAGGGTATATGGAAATATATAGGCGAAAGAAGTCGGTCAGGGGAGCCACGAGGGGACCTCGAGGGTGGGGGCGTGCCTAGGGGGTAGGGCGCGCCTCCCTACCTCATGGCTTCCTCGAAGCTTCCCTGATGTCTTCTCCAAGTCTCTTGGATTGCTTCTGTTCCAAAAATAACTCTCCTGAAGGTTTCATTCCGTGTGAACTCCGTTTGATATTCCTTTTCTTTGAAACACTTAAATAGGCAAGAAAACAAAATTTTAGACTAGGCCTCTGTTTAATAGGTTAGTCCCAAAAATAATATAAAAGTGTTTAGTAAAGCCCATAAACATCCAAAACAAATAATATAATAGCATGAATACTTCATAAATTATAGATACGTTAGAGACGTATCACAGAGTGACAAATCCTACTCTCGATCTATGCCAACTCAACAAACACCATCGGAGACACCTGTAGAGCATCTTTATAATCACCCAGTTATGTTGTGACGTTTGATAGCACACAAGGTGTTCCTCCATTATTCGGGAGTTGCATAATCTCATAGTATTGGAACATGTATAAGTCATGAAGAAAGCAATAGCAATAAACTAAACGATCATAGTGCTAAGCTAACGGATGGGTCTAGTCCATCACATCATTCTCTAATGATGTAATCCTGTTCATCAAATGAAAACACATGTCCATGGCTAGGAAACTTAACCATCTTTGATTAACGAGCTAGTCAAGTAGAGGCATACTAGGGACACTCTGTTTGTCTATGTATTCACACATGTACTAAGTTTCCGCTTAATACAATTCTAGCATGAATAATAAACTTTTATCATGATATAAGGAAATATAAATAACAACTTTATTATTTCCTCTAGGGCATATTTCCTTCAGTCTCCCACTTGCACTAGAGTCAATAATCTATATTACACGGTAACGATTCTAAGACCCATGGAGTCTTGGTGTTGATCATGTATTGCTCGTGAGAGAGGCTTAGTCAATGGGTCTGCAACATTCCGATCCGTATGTATCTTGCAAATCTCTATGTCTCCCTCCTTGACTTGATCGCGGATGGAATTGAAGCGTCTCTTGATGTGCTTGGTTCTCTTGTGAAATCTGGATTCCTTTGCCAAGGCAATTGCACTAGTATTGTCACAAAAGATTTTCATTGGACCCGATGCACTAGGTATTACACCTAGATCGGATATGAACTCCTTCATCCAGAATCCTTTATTTGCTGCTTCCGAAGTAGCTATGTATTCCGCTTCACACGTAGATCCCGCCACGACGCTCTGCTTAGAACTGCACCAACTGACAGCTCCACCATTCAATAAAAATATGTATCCGGTTTGTGACTTAGAGTCATCCAGATCAGTGTCAAAGCTCGCATCGACGTAACCGTTTACGATGAGCTCTTTATCACCTCCATAAACAAGAAATATATCCTTAGTCCTTTTCAGGTATTTCAGGATGTTCTTGATCGTTGTTCAGTGATCCACTCTTGGATTACTTTATTACCTCCCTTCTACACTAATAGCAAGGCACATATCAGGCCTGGTACACAGCATTTCATACATGATAGAACCTATGGCTGAGGCATAGGGAATGACTTTCATTTTCTCTCTTTATCCCAAGTGACAATAATCGGGATACTTACCGGTGATGACCGTAGTTTGAGGAGTTCATGTATTCACTAAGTGTTAATGCTTTATTTTGGTACTCTATTAAAAGGAGGCCTTAATATCCCTTAGTTTCCAATAGGACCCCGCTGCCACGAGAGGGTAGGACAAAAGATGTCATGCAAGTTCTTTTCCATAAGCACGTATGACTACATTCGGAATACATGCCTACATTACATTGATGAACTAGAGCTAGTTCTGTGTCACCCTATGTTATAACTATTGCATGAGGAATCACATCCGACATAATTATCCATCACTAATCCATTGCCTACGAGCTTTTCACATATTGATCTTTTCTTAGTTACTTTTCCGTTGCCACTGTTACAATCACTACAAAACTGCTACTGTTACTTTTCCTACCTTACCACTACTATCATATTACTTTGCTACTAAATACTTTGTTGCAGATATTAAGTCTTTCAGGCGTGGTTGAATTGACAACTGAACTATTACTACTTGAGAATATTCTTTGGCTCCCCTTATGTTGAATCAATAAATTTGGGTTGAATACTCTACCCTCGAAAACTGTTGCGGTCCCCTATACTTGTGGGTTATCAAGACTATTTTCTGGCGCCGTTGCCGGGGAGCATAGCTCTATTCTTTGAGTCACTTGGGATTTATATCTTCTGATCACTATGAAGAACTTGAAAGATGAAAGAACCAAGATTTTTCCCTCAACTACGAGGGGAGGTAACAAACTGCCATTTAGCTCTGCACTTGATTCACCTTCTGTTATGAGTAAACTTGTGACACCTACTCCTGTTATTCATTCTAATATGTCGCATTTTATCGATGATGCCACTTCTGCTTTGCATGATGCTTATGATGAAACCACTTCTATGCTTGATAATATTGTGCCACTAGGTGAATTTCTTGATGAACAACTTGCTAGGGTTAGAGAGAATGAAATTATTGAAACTGATAATATTGATGAAAGTGATGATAAAGATTCTCCCCCTAGATATGAATTTCCTGTTGTGCCTGAGGGTTATGTTATGGATGAAGAAACTGCTAGATACTTTTTAGCTTGCAATGATAGATATGTAACGCCCCGAGACCGATGTGCCAGGTGTTGTCCAGTTATTCGTTGTTGTTGCCTTGTCTTTGCTTGTGTGTCATGCATTGCATATCATGTCATCATGTGCATTTCATTTGCATACGTGTTCGCCTCATGCATCCGAGCATTTTCCCCATTGTCCGTTTTGCAATCCGGCGCTCCGTTCTCCTCCGGTGGTCATTTCTACCTTCTTCTCGTGTGTGGGGATTAAACATTTCCGGATTGGACCGAGACTTGCCAAGCGTCCTTGGTTTACTACCGGTAGACCGCCTGTCAAGTTTCGTACCGTTTGGATTTCGTTTGATGCTCCAACGGCTAACCGAGGGACCGAGAAGGCCTCGTGTGTGTTGCAGCCCAACACCCCTCCAATTTGGCCCAAAACCCACATAAACCTGTTCCATCATCTAGAGCGTTCGATCACGATCGCGTGGCCAAAAACCGCACCTCATTTGGACTCTCCTAGCTCCCTCTACCTATAAATATGTGCTGCCCTCCCGAAATTCGCGGATGAACCCTAACTTCGTCCTCCTCGCGCCACCGGACGCGTCCACCCCGCGTGCCGGACATGTCCGCCGCCGCCCTCCTCCAATCGCGGCGCGCCACGCCGCCTCCACCGCGTCCCACCGCTGCGGCCCGCCGCAACCCACGGCAGGCCCGCCCGAGCCGCGCCAGGCCCGAGCGCGCCTCGCCTCCAGCCGAACCGAGCGCGCCGTCCGCGCCCACCGGCCGCCGCCTCCGTCGCCAGTGCGCCACCGCGTCCCCGCCGCCTGCACTTCACCGCCCTCACTGGTCACCGGCGCAGACGCCCGCCGCCGCCCGGATCTGCACCGCCGCGCCGCCACAGATCCGTTCCAGCCCCGCCGCCTCGCTCTCTGTTCCGCGCCGCCACCGGCCATCACCGGAGCTCCTCGAGCCAGCCACCGCCTCCCCTGTCTCCGGCGACTCTTCCGGCGATCCTCGAAGTTCGTGCCATAGAACCCTAGATCTGAGATCTGAGAGAGGTTGACTTTTTCCCTAAGTCCCTGAAATTTCCATGTTTCATATGCCCATGTTCATCATGTCGTAACTCATCATCCGTAGATCCATTTTGGGCGTGTAGCATATCAAAATGTTCGCCTCAGAGAGTACATCATTTCATACCATTGCATCATTTTCATTCGAGTTCATCTTGATGCCCGAAATGCGATTAGAAAAATGCTATTTGAGATAATTGTCAGATCTGCTGCTCCAATTAGATATTTGTCATTTTTGCCATGATTGATGTGTGCATGATATGCCCCTGAGCTCTACATGAGTTTTGTTATATGTGTTGCCATCTTTCCAGAGGTGCCACCCATGCATTTTTGTGATGTGTGTGGTGACTAGCACAAGCTTGCAAAATGGTGCATTCGTTAATGCTGATTTCAGTGACTTAGCATTTCCACTAAGTCCTTGATCTGTTTATCTCAATATGCCATATGTTCATGTTGTTTCCTAGTGATCCGTGCCTCTTTTGAGGATGATCAGTAAGGATGTTTTGTTAATCTTGTAGTGCTCTATCCATCCATGTCTTTTTTTGCAATTATGGAGCACCCTAGCTTCAGTCAATCGAGCTCTACTTTTGCTATTTCGTGAATCTGGGCAGATTGTCTACTTGTTAGCGATTTTGCCGAGGATGTTGGAGTTGATCCGTGCATGCTATGTTATTTTTCTTGCCATGTCTAGCTTGTATAATGTGTATTCTTGACGGGTGTATGCTTAGATTTTCATGACATGCTCTTTAGTGAGTGCATCGAGCTCATAAACATGCCTACTTGATATCTGTTTCAGCATGCTCCAGTTTTCACTAAGTCTGTGATCTGATTATGTTTTTGCCATGTTCACATGCTTGCAAATGTATTTTCTGATCCCTTTTGGCTCAAGGTCACTAAGGGAATTTTGTAAAGCTCTTTGAGTAGCTCCATGCCATGCTTTACTTTGCCATGTTAAGTTCCTGTAGAATCTAGTTTTCATGCTCCAAAGTGTGCTACCTGATCTGAAATTCCAGGCTTGTGTTAATTTCACCAAGTCTGAAACTTGTTTACCAATTGCACTTTTGCCATGCTTGTTTGAACCTGTTAATGGATGAATTAGCCGTAGCTCAGTGTTCATCTTTTGTTAAGCATCATGAGTGGATCCCTTCCATATATTTTGTTGCCATGTTTGAGTGCTGTAGCATGTTTGTCTTGTTGCATTTAGATGGCTACTTGCTGTTAATCGCAGACCCGTGTCATATTTGAATTGCTTGCCATTTCCAAACCGTGCATCCGATTCCGGCGATCTTTATACCGATTTCAATCGAAATCATCTCCTCTTTCCAATGGAACTCTTGGATTTCCATGTGGAGGCCAGATTCATTCATTCCTTGTCAAATCATGCATATGCATCGCATACCGCATCCCGCATATCATATCATGATCGTGTGATAGTTGTTTACTATGTTGTGTGCTTCTTTTCCGGTGTTTGCTTCTTCGGGTTGGTTCCGGTAACGTCACATTTGTGAGGACCCGTTCGTCTATGTCCGTTTGTCTTCTTCATGGACTCGTTCTTCTTCCTTGCAGGATTTCAGGCAAGATGATCATACCCTCGAAATCACTTCTATCTTTGCTTGCTTAGTTGCTCGCTCTTTGGCTATGCCTATGCCGCGATACCTACCACTTGCTTATCATGACTCCCATATTGTTGAACCAAGCCTGTAACCCACCTTGTCCTAGCAAACCATTGTTTGGCTATGTTATCGCTTTGCTCAGCCCCTCTTATAGCGTTGTTAGTTGCAGGTGAAGATTGAAGTTTGTACCTTGTTGGTACATGGATATGTTGTTCCTTGTTGGAACATGTTTACTTGTTGGGATATCACAATATATCTTATTTAATTAATGCATCTATATACTTGGTAAAGGGTGGAAGGCTCGGCCTTATGCCTGCTGTTTTGTTCCACTCTTGCCGCCCTAGTTTCCGTCATATCGGTATTATGTTCCCGGATTTTGCGTTCCTTACGCGGTTGGGTTATAATGGGAACCCCTTGACAGTTCACTTTGAATAAAACTCCTCGAGCAAGGCCCAACCTTGGTTTTACCATTCGCCACCTAGCCTCTTTTTCCCTTGGGTTAGGCCAGCCCAAGGGTCATCTTTATTTTAACACCTCCCCCCCGGGCCAGTGCTTGTCTAAGTGTTGGTCTGAAATGGCAACCTGCGGGGCCACCTCGGGGAAACTTGAGGGCTGGTTTTACTCGTAGCTTGACCTATCCGGTGTTGCCTGAGAACGAGATATGTGCAGCTCCCATCAGGATGTCGGCACATCGGGTGGCTTTGCTGGACTTGTTTTACCATTGTCGAGGATGTCTTGTAGAACCGGGATACCGAGTCTGATTGGAATGTCTCGGGAGGAGGTCTATTCCTTCGTTGACCGTGAGAGCTTGTGATGGGCTAAGTTGGGACACCCCTGCAGGGATTTGAACTTTTGAAAGCCGTGCCCGCGGTTATGGGCAGATGGGAATTTGTTAATGTCCGGTTGTAGAAAACCTGAAGTTGACCTTAATTAAAATACATCAACCGCGTGAGTAACCGTGATGGTCTCTTTCCGGCGGAGTCCGGGAAGTGAACACGGTGTTGGAGTTATGCTTGGCGTAGGTTGCTATAGGATCACTTCTTGATCATAGTTTCTCGACTGTGCTTTGCCTTCTCTTCTCGCTCTCATTTGCGGATGTTAGTCACCATATATGCTTGTCGCTTGCTGCAGCTCCACCTCATACCTTTTACCTTACCCATAAGCTTAAATAGTCTTGATCGCGAGGGTGTAAGATTGCTGAGTCCCCGTGACTCACAGATACTTCCAAAACCAGTTTGCAGGTGCCGATGTTACCAAGCAGTTGACGCAACCAAGCTCAGGAGGAGCTCAATGAAGATCTTGTCCTTTGTGTTGTTTCGTTCTAGTCGATCAGTAGTGGAGCCCAGTTGGGGTCGATCGGGGACCATGTCACATTTGGGGTAGTCTTCTTTTATTTTGGTTCCGTAGTTGGACCTTGTGTGTACTTGGATGATGTAATGCTTTATTCATGTAATTGTGTGAAGTGGCGATTGTAAGCCAACTATGTATCTCTTTTCCTTATGTATTACTTGGGTTGTGTGAAGATTACCTCACTTGCGACATTGCTTTCAATGCGGTTATGCCTCTAAGTCGTGCTTCGACACGTGGGAGATATAGCCGCATCGAGGGCGTTACAAGATATGATCTTAAGAAACTGTTAGCTAAGCTGAAAGAAATGTCTTTGAATGCTAGAATGAAATATGACCCTGCTTTTGCTACTTCACCTATCTGTATCACCGATAAGGATTATGATTTCTCTGTCGATCCTGAGTTAATTACTTTGGTTGAATCTGGTCCTTTTTATGGCTATGAATCTGAAACTGTTGTGGCACATCTTACTAAATTAAATGATATAGCCACCCTATTCACTAATGATGAGAAAACTCGCTATTACTTTATCCTTAGGTCGTTTCTGTTCTCATTAAAGGGTGATGCTAAAATATGGTATAATTCTCTTGAACCTGGTTGTGTGCGTAGTCCCCAGGATATGATTTATTACTTCTCTACTAAATATTTCCCCGCTCATAAGAAACAAGTTGCCTTAAGGGAAATATATAATTTTGTGCAAATTGAAGAAGAGAGTCTCCCACAAGCTCGGGGGAGGCTTCTCCGATTACTTAATGCTTTGCCTGATCATCCTCTCAAGAAAAATGAAATACTTGATATCTTTTATAATGGACTAACTAATGCTTCCAGAGACCACCTGGATAGTTGTGCTGGTTGTGTTTTCTGGGAAAGAACTATTAATCAAGCTGAATTGCTATTGAATAATATGTTGAGTAATGAAAATGATTGGACACTTCCTGAACCAACTCCTAAGCCAACTCCAAAGAAAATGGGTATTCTATTTCTCAGTCCTGAAGATATGCAAGAGGCAAAGAAATCTATGAAAGAAAAGGGTATTAAAGCTGGAGATGTTAAGAATTTACCACCTGTTGAAGAAATACATGGTCTTGATAACCCGACACGGGTAGTAAAGGTAAATTCTCTCTATAGATTTGATATATATGAAATCCCGTCTACTAAAATTGCTAGCCAATGTTTGGATGAGTTTGATGACTTTATGGTTAAACAAGAAAACTTCAATTCTTATGTTGGTAGACAATTGAAACGTAATGCTTATATGATTGAACACTTGAGCGATTATATGTCTAGAATTAAAGGTGAACTTAAACTTATTAGTAAGGATGCTTTTATGGTTACCACTCAAGTGGAACAAGTACTTAAAGCTCAGAATGATTTGCTCAATGAATTAAATAATAAGAAAAATGATAATGCTTTTAGAGTGGTGACTAGAGGGGGTAAAATGACTCAGGAACCTTTGTATCCTGAGGGCCACCCTAAGAAAATTGAGCAATATTCTCAGAGAACTAATGTTGATGCACCTAGTCCTTCTAAAAGGAAGAAAAAGAAAAATGATAGGACTTTGCATGCTTCTAGTGAACTTGTTGTTGACATACCTGAGAATCCCAATGATATTTATTTTTTTGATGCTAAAACACAATCTGGTAATGAACATGAACCTAGTGATAATGTTAATGATGATGTTCATGTTAATGTTCAACCTAGCAATGACAATGATGTAGACATTGAATGTGCTGTTGATCTTGATAACCCACAATCAAAGAATCAACGTTATGATAAGAGAGACTTCGTTGCTGGGAAGCACGGTAAAGAAAGAGAACCATGGGTTCAGAAACCCATGCCTTTTCCTCCTAAACCATCCAAGAAAAAGGATGATGAGGATTTTGAGTGCTTTGCTGAAATGATTAGACCTATCTTTTTGCATATGCGTTTGACTAATATGCTTAAAATTAATCCTTATGCTAAGTATATGAAGATATTGTTACAAATAAAAGAAAGATACCGGAAGCTGAAATTTCCACCATGCTTGCTAATTATACTTTTAAGGGTGTAATACCAAAGAAACTTGGAGATCCAGGAGTACCAACTATACCATGCTCCATTAAAAGAAACTATGTTAAAACTGCTTTATGTGATTTTGGAGCCGGTGCTAGTGTTATGCCTCTCTCTTTATATTGTATACTTGATTTGAATAAGTTGACACCTACTGAAATATCTTTGCAAATGGCTGATAAATCAACTGCTATACGTGCCGGTATTTGTGAGGATGTGCCTGTTGTGGTTGCAAACGTTACTATTTTAATGGACTTTGTTATTCTCAATATTCCCGAGGACGATAGTATGTCTATTATTCTTGGTAGACCCTTTTTGAATACTGCATGGGCTGTTATTGATTGCAACAAAGGCAATGTCACTTTTCGTGTTAATGGTAATGAGCATACGGTACACTTTCCAAGGAAACAACCTCAAGTCCACCGTATAAATTCTATTGGAAAAACTTCAATGATTACTATTGGAGGTTTTGAATTTCCTCTTCCTACTGTCAAGAAGAAATATGATATTCTTATTGTTGGGGACATGCATATCCCCGTTGAGGTAACCTAGTGTTATTCGAAAATTCTCCGGTTTCATGTTATTCGAAAAGAGTCTGTTAACAAGACTTGATCAACCTTGTTAATGGATTCCTTTTGATGAGCATGAGATGGATGAAGTTAGAAAGCACAACTATCTATACCCTCCTTTTACTTTCTGTTATTTAGTTTAAATAAAGCAAAAATAGTATTTTCTGTCTGTTTTCTGAATTATCCTTCCAATAAAAAATACCCCGAAAATAAAAGTTCTCCAAATGTCCCGAAAATTTTATATGATTTTTTTCTAAAATATTTAAGAATTATTGGCACTGAGAACACACTAGGGGGACCCACCATGTGCTCACGAGGGTGGAGGGCGCGCCCACCCCTGAGGCGCGCCCCCTGCCTCATGGATCTCACGTGGCCCCCCTCCACTTATTCTTGCAGCCACACACTTCGTCTTCCTCTAGAAAAAATCCTCCACCAGCTCAAACCCGAGTTCTAGCTCATCTTGCTGCCATTTTTGATCCCCTTGCTCAAAGCTCCATTCACAAAACTGCTTTGGGGGATTGTTCTTCAGTATGTGACTCCTCCAATGGTCCAATTAGTTTTTGTTCTAGTGCTTTATTTATTGCAAATTTTTGCTGCTTAGGTGACCCTGTTCTTGAGCATGCATGTCAAATTTATGTGGTCAAAAGTAGTTTTATTGCATGATATGGCCTCTAGGCACTTGTGGGAGTAGTTGCTATCAATCTTGTTGAGTTTGGTTCACTTTTATTTTGAGTTACTAAAAAATTCAGAAATTTTTCAGAGGAAATGATGAAGAGATTGTTGAGGGGCTCTTCGAGCCGAAGCTCGAAGGATAAGAAAAGTGAAGAGAATAAGAAGCCCAAATATAATCTCCCTCGCACTACGGAGGTTCGGCCGTGCGAATGGCCTTGTGATGAGTTCTTGAGAGCAGCCAGGATTCATGATGATTTTTATTACTTGGCTGAGAATGCAGGCCTCACCGACTTCCTCCATGACCAGTGCGAACAGTATCTCCGCCCCACTAATATTTTCGTGCAAAATTTTTACTTTCATGCTAAGAAATCACCACCTTCAGTGGAATTTCATTTATATGATGAGGTTAAGGAGATGTCACTTTATGATTTTTGTCGGGTCTGTAAGATACCCTTTGACGGCAGTATAGAGGAACCACATCGTAATGATGTGGAGGGGTTTATTGATATGATTGTTGTAGGGGAAATGAGGAAGGTTTCCGATGCAAGAATTACTAGCATACATTTTCCTATTCGACGTTACTTTGCAATATTTGCTAGTAGATGTTTAATTGGTCGCGGGAACAGTGGAAACCTTAGTGCCCCTGATATTGTTAATTTGCGCCATGCTTTGTTTCGTGATACCACTTTTAGTTTAGGCGCTATTGTTGCTAAACGGTTAAATCTGAACCGTACAAAGGGTCCCGTCTTTGGAGGCATCTTTGCCTCGCGCCTTGCTGCACACTTTAACATACCTATTAGGCATTATGAGAAAGAGGAAAAGTTGTTGCCTCCTATTTTTCTAGATTATAAGAGTATGGTAGCACATGATTTTATTGTTAAGATAAGAAGAAGATGCTTAAATATAGACTGATATTTGATAAAAATTACTTTGAGACTATTACCTTGCCTGCTCCCTCTTTGTTCAACATATTTTCAGGCACGTACCTTGTTTTGCCGAAGGCCATTCATGCATACTCGAGCCTGACATCAGCTCCAGAGCCTGAGCCAGAGCCACCACTTGATCCTCACCGTCAGTCTGTTTATCAGTGGGATCCGGAGGAAATCGCCAACCAGTGGCACCCAGAGGACACTCCTTCGTACACCGGAGAGGGCAGCTTTGAGCCGTGGCCATAGACCAACTTAGGCCAAAAGCCTAAGCTTGGGGGAGTACGTATTCCTCACCGACATTACATTCATGTTCACACACTCATGCCAGTTGTCGGTGCTCATACTTTTTCACTGTAACATACATGCTAGTTTAATTTTCTTTTCCAGCATTCTTCTTGTGTGTTTGAAAAAAAACTTAAGAAAAACCAAAAAAATTAGTTGTAGCTTTTAGCTAGTTTACTTTTCATGCCTGTAGTAGTAGTAATTAAAAAGAAAACCCAAAAAGATTCCTCGTTCTTCTTTTGCTTCTTGGGAGCTTTCCCGTGTAAATAGTTTTATTTCCTTTCTTTTCTTTGGGGGTCGAGAGGAGAGGACCATGATGAAAATGTTGAGTGGCTCTCATATGCATTATTGATTGATTTAACAGAGCCCATATTACCTTGTCTTCCCTTGTATTGAATGCTTGCAGATTCCAGCTTAGTCCAATGCACGTGCACTATTATTATTATCCACACCGTTCGGTCGTGCAAGTGAAAGGCAATAATGATGATATATGATGAACTGATTGAGGTGAGAAAAGCTGGTATGAACTAGACCTATCTTGTTTTTGTAAATATGATTAATTCATCATTCCCGATTCAGCCTATTATGAATGAAACATGTTTGCAATGACAATTAGAGATTATAGTTGCTCATGCCATGCTTAATTAGCTAGGAGTTTATAATGGTTTACCTTGCGTGCGAACATGCTATTAAAATGGTTGTGATGTGGTATGATAGGGTGGTATCCTCCTTTGAACGATTCGAGTGGCTTGACTTGGCACATGTTCACGCATGTAGTTGAAACAAAATCAACATAGCCTCCACGATATTTATGTTCAAGGTGAATTATATCCTACTCATGCTGGCACTCAGTGTTGATCAATTTTAATGCATGTTCATGACTGTTGTCGCTCTCTAGCTGGTCGCTTCACAGTCTCTTTCTAGCCTTCACTTGTACTAAGCAGGAATACTACTTGTGCATCCACTTCCATAAACCCCAAAAGTTATTCCATATGAGTCCACCATACCTTCCTATATGGGGTATCTACCTGCCGTTCCAAGTAAATTTGTATGTGCCAAACTCTAAACCTTCAAATGAAATTCTGTTTTGTATGCTCCAGTAGCTCATGTATCAACTAGGTTTGTCTATATCTTCCATGCTAGGCGGGTTATTCACAAGAGGAGTGGACTCCGCTCCTCACTCACGAGAAAATGGATGGTAACCGGGATGCCCAGTCCCATGCTCTAACCAAATCAAAATAATTCCAAACAAAACTCCCCCAGGATTGTTGTTAGTTGGAGGCGCCCATTGCTCGGACAAGCCATGGACTGATGTTTGTTGGTGGTAGGGGGAGTATAAACTTTAGAATTCTATTTGGGAACCGCCTATAATGTGTGTAGCATGGAAGATATCGAGATCTCTCGGTTGTTATGTTGATAATGAAAGTATACCACTCAAAATATTATTTATCTCTATTTCAAAATCGAGCTCTGGCACCTCTACAAATCCTTGCTTCCCTCTGTGAAGGGCCTATCTATTTACTTTTATTTTGAGTCATCATCCTCTTATTAAAAAGCACTAGTTGGAGAGCACCGTTGTCATTTGCCTGTATTACTGTTAGTTTATATTGAGTATGACTGTGACTGGATCTCTTTTACCATAAATTACAATGTTTAGTCAGTCCTTGATCTTCGGAGGTGCTCTGCATTTATGTTTGCGGTCTCAGAAAGGGCTAGCGAGATACCATCTTGTTATATCATATTATGATTGTTTTGAGAAAGTGTTGTCATCCGAGATTTACTATTATTGCTCGCTAGTTGATTATGCCATTGATATGAGTAAACATGAGACCTAAATGTTATTGTGAATATGGTTAGTTCATAAGCTTTGCTAAAAACTTGAATGCTGGCTTTACATATTTACAACAACAAGATCAAACAGAGTTTGTAAAAGTTTTTCTTTATCGCTTTCAGTTTGTCAACTAAATTTCTTGAGGACAAGCAAAGGTTTAAGCTTCGGGGAGTTGATACGTCTCCATCGTATCTACTTTTCCAAACACTTTTGACCTTGTTTTGGACTCTAACTTGCATGATTTGATTGGAACTAACCCGGACTGATGTTGTTTTCAGCAGAATTGCCATGGTGTTATTTTTGTGCAGAAATAAAAGTTCTCGGACTGACCTGAAACTTCACGGAGAATATTTTTGGAATATATAAAAAATATTGGCGAAAGAATCAACGTCAGGGGGCCCACACCCTATCAACGAGGGTGGGGGCGTGCCCCCTGCCTCGTGGGCCCCCCTGATGCTCCATCGACCTCAACTCCAACTCTATATATTCATGTTCGGGGAGAAAAAATGAGGGAGAAGGATTCATCGTGTTTTACAATATGAAGCCGCGGCCAAGCCCTAATCTCTCTCGGGATGGAGTAATTCCAAAAGCCCATCAGCATGGAGTTTCTTCATGCGCTTTACACCAATATGACCTAAACGGCAGTGCCACAAATAAGTTGCACAATCATTATTAAACTTATATCTTTTAGCTTCAATACTATGAATATGTGTATCACTACTATCGAGATTTAATAAAAATAGAACACTCATCAAGGGAACATGACCATAAAAGATATTACTCATATAAACAGAACAACCATTATTCTCTGATTTAAATGAATAACCGTCTCGCATCAAACAAGATCCAGATATAATGTTCATGCTTAACGCTGGCACCAAATAACAATTATTCAGGTCTAAAACTAATCCCGAAGGAAGATGTAGAGGTAGTGTGCCGACCGCGATCACATTGACTTTGGAACCATTTCCCACGCGCATCGTCACCTCGTCCTTAGCCAATCTTCGTTTAATCTGTAGCCCCTGTTTCGAGTTGCAAATATGAGCAACAAACCAGTATCAAATACCCAGGCGCTAATGCGAGCATTAGTAAGGTACACATCAATTACATGTTTATCAAATATACCTTTCACTTTGCCATCCTTCTTATCTGCCAAATACTTGGGGCAGATCCGCTTCCAGTGACCCGTCCCTTTGCAGTAGAAGCACTCAGTCTCAGGCTTAGGTCCAGACTTGGGTTTCTTCACTTGACCAGCAACTTTCTTGCCGTTCTTCTTGAAGTTCCCCTTCTTCCCTTTGCCCTTCTTCTTGAAACTAGTGGTCTTGTTGACCATCAACACTTGATGCTCCTTCTTGATTTCTACCTCCGCAGCTTTAGGCATTGCGAAGAGCTCGGGAATTGTCTTATCCATCCCTTTCTTATTATAGTTCATCATGAAGCTTTTGTATCTTGGTGGCACTGATTGAAGAACTCTATCAATGACACTATCATAAGGAAGATTAACTCCCAGTTGAATCAAGTGCTTGTGGTACCCAGACATTCTGAGTATATGTTCACTGACAGAACTATTCTCCTCCATCTTGCAGCTATAGAACTTATTGGAGACTTCTTATCTCTCAATTCGGGCATTTGCTTGAAATATTAACTTCAACTCCTGGAACATATCACATGCTCCATGACATTCAAAATGTCGTTGAAGTCCTGATTCTAAGCCGTAAAGCATGGCACACTGAACTATCGAGTAGTCATCAGCTTTGCTCTTCCAGACGTTCATAACATCTGGTGTTGCGCATGCATCGGGCTTTGCACCTAGCGGTGCTTCTAGGGCGTAATTCGTCTGTGAAGCAATGAGGATAATCCTCAAGTTACGGACCCAGTCCGTGTAGTTGCTACCATCATCTTTCAACTTAGCTTTCTCTAGGAATGCATTAAAATTCAAATCACTAAAGCACGTGCCATTTATTTACAACAACATACACATGCAAAATACTATCAGGTACTAAGTTCATGATAAATTAAAGTTCAATTAATCATATTACTTAAGAACTCCCACTTGATAGACATCCCTCTAGTCATCTAAATGATCACGTGATCCATATCAACTAAACCATGTCTGATCATCACGTGAGATGGAGAAGTTTTCAATGGTGAACATCACTATGTTGATCATATCTACTATATGATTCACGCTCGACCTTTCGGTCTCAGTGTTCCGAGGCCATATCTGCATATGCAAGGCTCGTCGAGTTTAACCTGAGTAGTCTGCTTGTGCAAAACTGGCTTGCACCCATTGTATGTGAACGTAGAGCTTATCACACCCGATCATCACGTGGTGTCTTGGCACGACGAACTGTAGCAACGGTGCATACTCAGGGAGAACACTTATACCTTGAAATTTAGTGAGAGATCATCTTATAATGCTACCGTCGTACTAAGCAAAATAAGTTGCATAGAAGATAAACATCACATGCAATCAATATAAGTGATATGATATGGCCATCATCATCTTGTGCCTTTGATCTCCATCTTCAAAGCACCGTCATGATCACCATCGTCACCAGTTTGACACCTTGATCTCCATCGTAGCATCGTTGTCGTCTCGCCAACTATTGCTTCCACCACTATCGCTGCCGCTTAGTGATAAAGTAAAGCAATTACATGGCGATTGCATTTCATACAATAAAGCGACAACCATATGGCTCCTGCAAGTTGCCGATAACTTTGTTACAAAACATGATCATCTCATACAACAATTTATATAATCACGTCTTGACCATATCACATCACAACATGACCTGCAAAAACAAGTTAGACGTCCTCTACTTTGTTGTTGCAAGTTTTACGTGGCTGCTACGGGCTTAGCAAAACCGTTCTTACCTACGCATCAAAAACCACAACAATTTTTCGTCAAGTGTGATGTATTAACCTTCAACAAGGACCGGGCGTAGTCACACTCGATTCAACTAAAGTTGGAGAAACAGACACTGTAGCGACCCGACCTTACAACTAAAGTTGGATTGAGGTCAAGTCTCTGTGCTTAAGTGTCATCCCTGGATCGGTATGCTGGCACACACAGTACTCCAGGATTTATAACAGAGGTAAATCACATGTATAAAGTAACATAAATACTATTACCTCAATCCATATAGTGGAAGTAACAAAGGTTGTGGATTCCCATCAAAACCAACGGCAAAGTTGAATGTAGAAATCGTAACCCTAATGTATCACTTACTCGTCGTAAGATTGCTGCAACATGAGACATTGCAGCCACAAAGGGTCAGTACATTGAATGTACTGACAAATTCACACCAGAGGATAATGATGAATAATAGCTATCACTACGTGCATATTTGGCTGGTGGAAAAGCTCTATGGTTATAGTGTTTTTGCAAAAATCCATTTTTTTCCTACTACAAATGAATATATTTTATTTAACTACAAAGTTTGTTGATAAAATATTGAGAAGGTTCCTCCAACTCAATCCCAAATTAAAATTTAACAACCCAACAAAATTAATTATATAGAGTGGTGAGATCAATATGATAATCCAAGAACTAAATACTCAAGACGTCCATAACCGGGGACACGGCTAACCATGATTAGTTTGTACACTCTGCAGAGGTTTGCGCACTTTTCCCCACAAGACTCGATCTCCTCCGTTGGATTTCTCGCACTACATGATGTTTGAGAAACGGATGACCGAGACACAGTCTTTCAAAAGCATTAACTCTTTACTCCGGATAGACTATACCACATACAACCCACTACCTGCTAGTCTATCTCTTCAAGAGCTTCATGCAACTTACTCAACTATGCTAGAGCCCATAATAGCTTGTGGCTGCACACGGAAGTTTCTAGCATGAATAATTTTATGATCCCTTTGAGCTTGGGTGGCATTCCATAGGGTGATCACACTGGTCCTCCGGGATCCCCTTGGGCAAACACTGGGTTCTCCAGGGTGCCCCAACCAATCCACCCAGATGTGTATTAAAGTTGCCACCTTAAGTTGAACCATTAATTAATAACTCTCACATCTGTCATGAATTCTCTCAAATCAATCCACGTCTACGAGCATAGCATAGCAATATGAGCATAATGTAAAGGTAACTCCCAGGGTTTGAATGCAGGGCAATAGGTTCCTACCTCGTCAACTACTTCCTGATACCCACATGTTATCAATTCCTAACCATGCAATGTTTGAGGGTGAAACTAATGCATAAAAACTGGGTATGAAAGGAATTCCTACAACAATTCTTATGGAAATTATAATAAGATGCCCTCTGATTTTGAATCTAATATTAAAGAATTTATTACTTCGCAAAAGAATTTTAATGCTTTGATTGAAGAAAAATTGCTTAAGATTGATGAGTTGGCTAGGAACGTTGATAAAATTTCTCTTGATGTTGATTCTTTGAAACTTAGATCTATTCCACCTAAGCATGATATCAATGAGATATGATCAAAATGTGAACTTGCCTTGTACTGTTCATGAATATGATTCGCACTCATAACTCTTGATAGTTCTACTCGTCACACTCCGTTCAATCTATCGTGAGCAAGCAATAGTAACCACACATAAGCAATCACTCAAAAGATCGGGGAAGAACGAATAAGACAGTTCAGAAAACATCAAAACCAACAAATAACTCTTGCAACATAAAACAATTTCTAACAGTACCAAAATTATGTTAATTTGACCTTATTAGAAAGTTTAAGTCAAGAGCTTCGATTTACAAAAAGAATCAACTAAATCGGAGTTATAAAACTCAAGTTATGACCAAAAGAAGTTTGAATTCAAATCCGATCTAATTCAAAATTTAAACTTTCAAAAACATGTTTAAGTTGGATTACTGGATAGAGGAGATCATGACGAAGAGGTGGGTGTTGGTTTCGTTGGATTTGGACTGACGAGTAAAAAGTTATGGCTATTTGAAAAATCAGGGCCAAGCTGTTTTACGTGGGAAAAAATAGCTACGGCTAAGGTCTAATGTATAAATACGTAGATTAATTGATAATCTAATTATTCTATTGTATTAGTCTAGAAATAATAAACTACGGAAGTATAAAAAGAAAGGAAAAAACAAAGAAAGATACCTTTATAAGGTATAGAAAAGATGATTTCGGAGAGAAGAGACAATTTCCAGAAGTCGCGTCGGAGAGGAGAAAAATATTTTTCTTAAATGAATCTAGTCAAACCAAAATATTGATTTAACCCGAATCTGATGATTTTTGGAGGCTCTATGGGTCTATATTTATAGGTGAAAAAGAGGTTCAAGGGTCAAAAACTAGGCAATGTGGGACTAAACGTAGACAAAAATATACGAAACAGAGAAGAAAAAGGCTAACGTCTCGCATGGGCCTAAAGGCCTCGGTCGGCCGCGCGCTGTACATGCGCATTTTTTTCCGAAGTCTATTTTTTCTGAAATTGGTTTCATAAAAAACTAAACATTAACGAAAATAAAATAAAAAAAGACAAAAGAAAACAAAAGAAAAACGGTCCGGCCTGCTGCTATGCCACGCATGTGGGCGGTGGTTAGTTCCAGGCGCATGTGTAGAATTTTTTCTTTTTTTATATAGAAACAAAAAGAAAACTGGATAGCGATAATAAAATAAAATTTTATAGGCATATTATATATCAAAATTTCCAGAAAAAGATTTTCTACAATATGAACATTTCTCTAGTGATAAATAAAATTCAAATAATTTAAACAGTGCTACTTCTACAATAAAACCCAATAAAAATCATTTTAGAAATACCAAAATTATTTCTCTCCAATTTTCTGATGTAGGGAATCATTTTACCCTATTTTTCATTTATTTTACTTTTGGATAAAAAATAATTTGAATAAAACCCAAATAACCCCAAATTTAAAATAATTTCAAACGGACTTTAAGTTTGATCCTTTTAAACTTCCAACTCGCATTTCATATATTTTGAAGAAGTAATTTTATCTTATATCATGAAAATCATTGAGTTTCTTAAAGTTTCTGAATTTGAAATATTTCCAAATAAAATTCAAATCTTTTCAAAAAACCCTTTTCATTTAATTAAATGGAAGAAGTCATATCATCTTCTCTCGAGGGTTTTGTATTTGAAAAGAATTTGAATTCACGGAGATCAAAATGCAAAAAGGTGAAAGTTTGGGAAAGTCCTTTTATTCCCTCTCATTTAACTTTCAAAAAGTTTCAAATTTCACTCAATCAATCATGCAACAATCAAACAAACAATTAATCTATCTATTTATTATAACATTCCAAAATTTAGAATTTTGGGATGTTACAAACCTACCACCCTTAAAATGAAGGTTGGAAAAAGCGGTAGGCATAAGCGAGGTGATTGGCCTTCGCCTAGTGCCTAGGCGGTGCCTAAGAGCCCTAGGCACGGCCTAGGCGGTAATATTTTTTTTACTCATAGTGTATTTGTGATTATAATATGGGTGTCGATATTAGTTTAGGCCATATAAATAAGTTAATTACCATCTACTGCCATTGGAATATAACCCGTTTGTCATATCAGTGCAGTACGTGGCATGATTTATTGCTTGGGTAGGAAATTCCTTGCTTGCCCTGCCTAGACCTCCATTTATGCCCTAGGCGAGGCGTTTTGCCATTGCCTAGCGCCTAGGTGTGCCTAAGTGCCTCCTAGGCACTGCCTTTTCCAACAGAGAAAATTAATCTCGTCCTCGAGATTCGAAGAGGCTAGCAAGAAAAAGGATAGGGTTTGGGGGTCTCCTCAAAATCCATCAATTGTCGCAGGAGGGGGTCTGGGGTGCTACCACCCTTAGAAGCATGGTTACGGTTCCATCAAAACTCATGTACTTCATCCATATTGTTAATAGTGTCGGTCTTCTCATATCTTCAGGATAATTCCTTATGTGGGCTCTTTCGGTAGTGGCATAACCTTTTCCTCAATTCTTCTGTCTTTCATCTAGGTAAGGTTCTTCTGTGACTAGGTTTCTTAGCTGCCGGGTCTGACGCCAATACTAAACAACTATCGATATCTCATGGTGGTCAACCATTTATGGCTTCTCCTGCAGGAAATGGGTATAGGCTTCATTCTCACCGTATGTCCTACGATTGGCAACAGCTGCCTTGTACAAGGGAAAATGATTATACCATTCTAAGGTTTAAACAAGGCTTAATATCGTCGTCTCTCTACTATAGGTAAGTCACTCAGATTTACCATCCCATATAGCAAGGCGAATAATAAGAGTAAGTCGGTATGGTGATCAATCCATCTCGCACCCAAATTATTACCGTGTACATGGTTTAGCGAATCTCGCACTCTAACACTTGGTCATCCTCTCAAGCATTGCAGAATTTCTCTTGTCGACGAACCAAGTTCGGATAAATCCATTGATTCTGCAAGCCAAACAAACATCTATCGTTTCTTCACAACTCTCAGGTTTTGCGTTACTCTATAAGATCGTCTGCCGGTAAACATAACTTCTTCTAGGTTTTCTTCTCCAGCAAGAGTGTGCTTGCTTCTTGGCAGGTCCTGGGGCCTGTGGGTTATGGCCCATCTCATCACTTGAAATCCTTGAAGTCATCATTGGGGCAACTGATCACTATTCCAACATCCAAGTTCCTAGCATTCTTAAATCTATCCACTTGTACTGTCTTTCTTCCTTCTATTTGTACAAGACTAAGACATGATTACTCAAACTCATCATGGAGCTTCCATTGCTCCATATTTCCAACATCATACCTCCTTTATCCAATAGCACTTCATCTCTTCATACTCTTGGGGTGTCCCACATATCGAGATAAAACTCGTACGTATTTTGTCTGAAGTACACTCCGTGGAATATCATTATCCTTTCCAGTGGTCAAGGGTTCTCACAGGGTACTACCACCCTTAAAATGCTCTAATTCTTCCATAGACCGTACTTCTCATATCCTCGAAAATGGTCAAACTCTTTATTCATAGGGTTACAACTCATAAAATTCAAATCTTTACCAACAATGCTAACTTTATTGATTCTCCAATGATTACAATCTCTTGATTTTCCATTACATGCCTCAACTCAACACCTCAATATTAAAAAGAAATGTTCTCACTAGTACTACTATACTTCTCACATACTCAACTATTTGGCACAAATCTCCTTCTCCTTGGGGCATTCTCTGGCAAAATTCCCTGCTCCATTACAACAAAAACATATTACTTCTGACAAGTCTTGAGGTTTCCTTTTTGGGCAATCGCTGAAGTAGTGCCCTGACTCCTTGCACCTGAAACAGGTGATATGACTTAGGTCCTTCCTGGAATCCAATCTACTTCTCTTCCTGGACTTTTCCGTTCTAGTCAGGGCTTCTATTTCCTGTGGGTCCCACTCTACTTCCTCTATCGGGAATACTACTAGATCCCTATTCATACAATTCTGGGAGATGTGTCCTTCTTCTCCACATGAATAGCATGACTTGGTGTAGGGTTTAATTGGTTCTTCTTTGGGTGTGTCCCCGACATCTTCCTTCATCACGGGTTCTTCTAAAATTTCCATAAGGGCTCCTATCTTTACTTGTTTCTTCTGCTGAATGGTTCTTTGTACCATGGGGTAAATGTGACACTGAGCAGGGTAGTGGGTTGTCCCTTTACACAAGAAACAAGTGATCTGCCTGGTTGGGCATTCTTCAGTTGTGTGACTTCCTTCACAGTTAGGGCATTCATCCTTGTGTTCTTTATGGTTGTGTCCTATTTCCCCACAAAGCTTGCATGCACAAGGTTTCTTCATATCCTTTCCAGAAGGCTTCAATTTCTGGGACACAAACCGAGACTTTAGCAGAGTCAACTTAAAATCTTTCCAAGTGGTTACTCCTTGCCATCCATTGATGGTTTGGTACATCCTCCACCAAGTAGCAACACCTCTTTCAAAGCACTTGAAGAGCATGCTGGGCCATATCCTTTCCGGCTATAGGGTTATTCTTCATGTGATCCTCCATGTTCTAAATCCATCGGTCTATCTCCATCTAACTCATCGGTTGAGAAAATACAAGCTCATCTCCATTCATCCTCTATTGGGTCGATGGGTTTTGGGGTGAGATGAAAGAGATAGAGAGGGATTCACACAATGCAAACAATAGTTTTGAAGAGACATATTTTTATTTTGTGGCTGTCGGAAAAACATCAAACAAATGACAGCTCACAATCGTCGCATCTAACGTAGGTATATAACAGGGGTTTGGTCTTCTAAAGGTCAATAAATCTTCAAAATCACCAGACTCTTCAAGTCTTGCTCATGTCTCCGATGGTTTTCTCTGATCGTGCTTGTCCTTCTCAAATTCTTCTGCCAGATCATCTCTGTCGTCGCAAAGTCTATCGTGATGTCCTTTAATATTTCTGGAGTTGCGTTCCAACTTCTGGATTTCAACATCCTTAACATGAACCATGGTCCTACTGTCCTTTACTTCCTAACAAATCTCCGGTATCTCGAGGTTGTAGCTCCTCCAGCTTGGCTACTTTCAGCTTCTGGTTCCTGAGTTCTTCACGAAATGCTTCCTTGTCTAATACAGCTTCCTGGAGCTCCATCTTAAAATTCTTGATGTACTACTCCAGATCTTGGTGATACACCGGCTAAGGTTAAAACTTCATCTTTTGCTGATAGATGCTCCATCAGCCTTCTACCATCCAATCCTTCCAAAGAAATGCATGGTTAGCTCAGCTCGGTGACCATAGTATCAGTGGCGATGACATCACGGATAACCGTGTTTCTGCCCTTGTCATTGCCATGAGCTATCTTCCATAGTTGATATCTCCTGCCTTAGGGTTTTCTTGACAAAACTTTGAGTTCTCATGCTCCATGTTCCGGTCTTTCTCCGATACACCTTGAGCTCGGGTATTGACGACTTCCATAGTCTGAAAAATTCCAATAGGGTAGCCTTCCTAGGTCATACAAATCTAGAAATTCTACAGGGCCTTCAAATTCTCCTAGTCTTCGGAGTCTTCAATCATTGCAGTTTCCATTATTATAATGCACGATAAAATCCTCTTCATTCCGAAATGGTCTTAGTTGTCTGATATCTTGTACTTCTTGGAGTGGTCTCATCAGTCGAATCTTCATGGTCAAAAGGGAAAAGGGGTATGGTCTCACTAAAAGGGAATATTTGAATAAGCTCAGAAGAGAAGAGAGGTAAAAGATTTTTTTCGAAAATGAAGTTGTGGAGAAAATCATTCCTATGGGCTTGTCAGTTTCTAGGGGTCACGCCCTACAGTCAACATGTGCTCTGAGACCATCTTGTAGCGACACGACCTCAGACGGTCAAGCCTCTGTGCTTAAGTGTCATCCCTGGATCGGTATGCTAACACACACAGTACTCGAGGATGTATAACAAAGGTAAATCACATGTATAAAGTAACATAAATACTATTACCTCAATCCATATAGCGGAAGTAACAAAGGTTGTGGATTCCCATCAACACCAACGACAAAGTTGAGTGTAGAAATCGTAACCATAACGTATCACTTACTCATCGTAAGATTCCTGCAACATGAGACGTTGCAGCCACAAAGGGTCAGTACATTGAATGTACTGACAAATTCACACCAGAGGATAATGATGAATAATAGCTATCACTACATGCATATTTGGCTAGTGGAAAAGCTCTATGGTTATAGTGTTTTTGCGAAAAGCCAATTTTTTCCTACTGCAAAGGAATATATTTTATTTAACTACAAAGTTTGTTGATAAAATATTGAGAAGGTTCCTCCAACTCAATCCCAAATTAAAACTTAACAACCCAACATAATTAATTATATAGAGTGATGAGATCAATATGATAATCCAAGAACCAAATACTCAAGACGTCCATAACCGGGGACACGGCTAACCATGATTAGTTTGTACACTCTACAGAGGTTTGCGCGCTTTTCCCCATAAGACTCGATCTTCTCCGTTGGATTTCTCGCACTACATGATGTTTGAGAAACGGATGACCAAGACACAGTCTTTCAGAAGCATTAACTCTTTACTCCGGATAGACTATACCACCCACAACCCACTACCTGCTAGTCTATCTCTTCAAGAGCTTCATGCAACTTACTCAACTATGCTAGAGCCCATAATAGCTTGTGGGTGCACACGGAAGTTTCTAGCATGAATAATCTTATGATCCCTTTGAGCCTGGGTGGCATTCCATAGGGTGATCACACGGGTCCTCCGGGATCCCCTTGGGCAAAAACTGGGTTCTCCAGATGCCCGGGCAAACCACTGGGTGCTCTAGGGTGCCCCAACCAGTCCACCCAGATGTGTATTAAAGTTGCCACCTTAAGTTGAACCATTAATTAATAACTCTCACATTTGTCATGAATTCTCTCAAACCAATCCACGTCTACGAGCATAGCATATCAATATGAGCATAATGTAAAGGTAACTCCCAGGGTTTGAATGCAGGGCAATAGGTTCCTACCTCATCAACTACTTCCCGATACCCACATGTTATCAATTCCTAACCATGCAATGTTTGATGGTGAAACTGATGCATAAAAACTGGGTATGAAAGGGATATGATCAAAGTGTGAACTTGCCTTGTACTGTTGATGAAGATGATTCGCACTCATAACTCTTGATAGTTCTACTCGCCACACTCCGTTCAATCTATCGTGAGCAAGCAATAGTAACCACACATAAGCAATCACTCAAAAGATCCGGAAGAACGAAGAAGACAGTTCGGAAAACATCAAAACCAACAAATAACTATTGCAACATAAAACAATTTCTAACAGTACCAAAATTATATGAATTTGGCCTTATCATAAAGTATAAGTCAAGAGCTTTGATTTGCAAAAAGAATCAACTAAATCGGATTTATAAAACTCAAGTTATGACCAAAAGAAGTTTGAACTCAAATATGATCTAATTCAAATTTTAAACTTTCAAAAACATGTTTAAGTTGGATAACTGGATAGAGGAGATCATAACGAAGAGGTGGGTGTTGGTTTGTTTGGATCTGGACTAACGAGTAAAAAGTTATGGCTATTTGAAAAATCAGGGCCAAGCTGTTTTACGAAAGAAATATAGCTACGTCTAAGGTCTAATGTATAAATACGTAGATTAATTGATAATCTAATTATTCTATCGTATTAGTCTATAAATAATAAACTACAGAAGTATAAAAAGAAAGGAAAAAAACAAAGAAAGATACCTTTATAAGGTAGAGAAAAAACGACTTCGGAGAGAAAGAGACAATTTCTAGAAGTCGTGCCGGAGAGGAGAAAAATATTTTTCTTAAATGAATCTAGTCAAACCAAAATATAGATTTAACCCGAATCGGATGATTTTTGGAGGCTCTATGGGTCTATATTTATAGGTGGAAAAGAAGTTTAAGGGTCAAAGGCTAGGCAATGTGGGACTAAACATAGACGAAAATATACGGAACATAGAAGAAAAAGGCTAACGCCTCGCACGGGCCTAAAGGCTTCGGCCGGCCGCGCGCTATACACGGGCTGCATTTTTTCGAAGTCTATTTTTCTCTGAAATTTGTTTCAAAAAATTAAACATTAATGAAAATAAAATAAAAAGACAAAAGAAAACAAAAGAAAAATGGTTCGGCCTGCTGCTATGCTACGCATGTGAGCGGCGGTTAGTTCCACGCGCACGTGTAGATTTTTTTCTTTTTTTATATAGGAACAAAAAAGAAAACTTGATAACGATAATAAAATAAAACTTTTTATAGGCATAGTATATATCAAAATTTTCAGATAAAGATTTTCTACAATGTGAACATTTCTCTAGTGCCAAATAAAATCCACAAAAATTCAAATAATTCAAATAGTGCTACTTCTACAATAAAACTCAATAAAAATCATTTTAGAAATACCAAAATGATTTCAAAAGTATTTCTCTCCAATTTTCTGATGTAGGGAATCATTTTACCCTATTTTCCATTTCTTTTATTTTTGGAGAGAAATAATTTGAATAAAATCCAAATAACTCTAAATTGAAAATAATTTCAAACGGACTTTAAATTTGATCCTTTTAAACTTCCAACTCGTATTTCATATATTTTGAAGAAGTCATTTTATCTTCTCTCATGAAAATCATTGAGTTGCCTAAAGTTTCTGAATTTGAAATATTTCCAAATAAAATTCAAATCTTTTCAAAAACCTCTTTTCATTTAATTAAATAGAAGAAGTCATATCATCTTCTCTCGAGGGTTTTGTATTTGAAAAGAATTTGAATTCACGGAGATCAAAATGCAAAAATGTGAAAGTTTGGGAAAGTCCATTTATTCCCTCTCATTTAACTTTCAAAAAGTTTCGAATTTCAATCAATCAATCACGCAACAATCAAACAAACAAAAAAATCTATCTATTTATTATATCATCATGCCTTAGTTTCCCGAGTAAGTCATCCCCTCACCGTCCCGTAACATATGATTTCTTAGATTTCGATCGTTCTTTTTTTTCTAACATTCCGTGTTTTATGCAGTGACACACATTGCACACTCATCCTCTTAAGCCCGAAATATTCCATGACCACGTATTTCGACTCGGACCGTTAGTCGAAGAAAGACTACACAAATATCAAGAAAGTTCTTGATGATGTTCTCCCTGAATACGCCAGATCTGGAGGCACCTTCACCAAGCCAATTTGTAGGTATGGCAAGCACGTGTTTGCCCACAATACGACGTTCCTGTAGCGACCAGACCTTAAACGGTCCAATCTCTGTGCTCCGGTGTCATCCCTGGATCAGTAATGCTGACACCATACAGTACTTGAAGGATTTATTACAGAGTAGCAATCACACACTTAGTACATCGAGGGTCTCAAAAGAGAACTTATTACAATGAATATGGCTTAAGGCCATCTAATAACAATAACAGCGGAAGGCTTGGAAGATAAGTGAGTCCATCAACTCCAACGGCATCACTGGGTATAGAACCACGACCTAAAACTCCTTAATCGTCGTCTGAAAAGTCTGCAACATTAACGTTGTAGCCCGAAACGGGTCACCACATGGAATATGCTGGCAATGTAACACATAGAGAGTAATGGAATGAAACAGCTATTCTATATGCATATTTGGCTGGTGGAAAGCTCTATAGTTACAGTTTTGCGTAAAGCCAATTTTTCCATACTGCAAAGGAATAAATTTATTTAACTATCATGGTGGTTGTTGAACATTGAGAATGGTTGACAGCATTCTCAATCCCAATTAAGCATCATCATTAAACAAACCCGTCAAAATTAATTTAGAGTAACATGTTGAGATTCACATGATAATCCAGGTACTAGATACTCAAGATGTCCATAACCGGGAACACGGCTAACCATGATTAGTTTATACACTCTGTAGAGGTTTGCGCACTTTTCCCCACAAGACTCGACCGCCTCTGTTTCGTTTCTCGCACTACAAGGTGTTTGAGAAGACGGATGACCGAGACATAGTCTTTCAGAAGCGCTAGCACCTTACAATGGGTAGACCGTACCACCTACATCCCCTACATCTGCTAGTCTACCACTGTAGGAGTTCGCACGACTTAGTCAACTACGCTAGAGCCCATAATAGCTTGTGGCTACACACGGAAGTTTCTAGCATGAAAAATCTCACGATCCCTTTGAGCCTGGGTGGCGGTCCATAAAGAGAAACAGGCAATCCTGGAATACCCAGGTACCTCAATCCACCCAGATGTGTGTTTAAGTTGCCACCTTAAATAATCCATTAATTAACAATCTCACATCTGTCATGGATACACTCACCCAATCCACATCTACTAGCATAGCATGGCATAATAAGCAAATGTAGAAGTGACTCCCAAAGGTTTGACAGTAAACAGGTAATAGGTACTACCTCAACTACTTCCCAAATCCACAATTTAATTAGATCCTAATCATGCAATGTGTAAGGATTGATCTAATGCAATAAAACTGGGTAGTAGGAGGTATGATCAAAGTGTTACTTGCCTTGCTGATGATCCGGGAAACCTAGCGATTCGAAGTAGCAAGCAGCGCACTCCGGGTATTCTATCGCAAACAAACAAGCATACAATAAGTACTCAACTAATGCACAGGTAAAACTCAAATAAGAGATCTAACTAGAAGGTTCAACTTAAGAACTCCGGTTGGCAAAAAAGAATCAAATCGAACGAAGCAACGAAAGACAAAACGACAAAAGAAACAAGCTTTGTTTACTATTCTGTATCTAGGGCAATTTTTACAGTGGCAAAAACTTTTTGAGTTGGTTAAACGGAAAGAGGGTTTCGAGATGAAACTCCAGGCGCTTGAATCGCCTGATTCCCATAAACGAGCGAAAAGTTGAACTAAAACGAAAATCGGATCAGAAATCACGATCAGAAAAATCGTGGATTTAATCTGAGAAAAAGAAAAACGACGAACGTTCATTAAAACGAACGAACGGACGAACGCTCACTAATTAAATAAACCGGAAAACCGATCTATTTAAAAAAACTGAAACTAAAAAATAAACAAAACCGTCGGAAAACCGAACGGTTTTTCTATAAAAAACGGTGGCAGGATCGTGGTAAACCTCGGGCGGCGGCGGCTCCGGCGGGCGGCGGCGGCGGTCGGCGGCAGCGAGCGGCGGCGGCTCGGGGCGGCGGCGGCGGTGGCGGCTTGGGGCGGCTAGGGTTTGGGGTGGGGTTCCGGCTGGGCCTCCCCGGCTTATAAAGCCGGACGGGCCTCGTGTCCGAGTCGGACACGGCCCGTAGGTGGGTTGCGTTTTTTTAAAATAGTTACGCTCAGAAAAAAACAAAAGGACTACTAAACGGACTCCAAAAATCCCGAAATAAATTTTCTCCGGCTTCTCAAATCAAGCCGCACAGGATGAACATTTATTTGAGGCCTAAATGCAATTTTGAAAAATGCACATTTTTCCTAAATTCAAATAAAATAGCAAACAAAACCAAATAAAATCTTGTTTGATTTTTTTATTAAATCCTCAATATTTCTTTATTTTGGGAAACTCATTTTATTCCCTCTCTCATATTTTTATATTAGAAAATTGAAGATAAAATAAATCAAATCAAATGATCCTATTTTCAAAATTTGAGACAACTCAAATATAAAAATAACGAAATCCCCAACTCTCTCCGAGGGTCCTTGAGTTGCGAAAATTTCTAGGATCAACCAAAATGCAATAAATATGATATGCAATGATGATCTAGTGTATAAAATTCCAAATTGAAAATTTGGGATGTTTCTAAAAAACGGCGGCGGGATCGAGGTAAACCTCGGGCGGCGGGTCCGGCGGCGGCTCCGGCGGAGGCGGCGGCGCGGGGCGGCGGCGGCGACGCGAGGCGGCGGGCGGCGCGGGCGGCGCGGGGCGGCGCGGTGGCGGCGGCTGCGGCTAGGGTTTGGGGTGGGGTTCCCGCTGGGCCTCCCTGGCTTATAAAGCCGGACGGGCCTCGTGTCCGGGTCGGACACGGCCCGTAGGTCGGTTGCGTTTTTTTAAATAGTTACGCTCAGAAAAAAACAAAAGGACTACTAAACGGACTCCAAAAATCCTGAAATAAATTTTCCCCGGCTTCTAAAATCAAGCCGCACAGGATGAACATTTATTTGAGGCCTAAATGCAATTTTGAAAAATGCGCATTTTTCCTAAATTCAAATAAAATAGCAAACAAAACCAAATAAAATCTTGTTTGAATTTTTTATTAAATCCTCAATATTTCTTTATTTTGGGAAAGTCATTTTATTCCCTCTCTCATATTTTTATATTAGAAATAATTGAAGATAAAATAAATAAAATCAAATGATCCTATTTTCAAAATTTGAGACAATTCAAATATGAAAATAACAAAATCCCCAACTCTCTCCGAGGGTCCTTGAGTTGCGAAAATTTCTAGGATCAACCAAAATGCAATAAATATGATATGCAATGATGATCTAGTGTATAACATTCCAAATTGAAAATTTGGGATGTTACAAACCTACCCCCCTTAAGATGAATCCCGCGCTCGAGATTCGGGTTGGCTAGAAAATAGGTGAGGGTGGTCTTTCAGCAATTCTTCCTCTCGTTCCCAGGTGGCTTTATGCTCCGTGTGGTGGCTCCACTGAACCTTGCAAAACTTGATAACCTTGCTGCGGGTGACTCGACTGGCATATTCTAGAATCTTAACTGATTTCTCCTCATAGGTCAAATCATTGTCCAACGGAATTGCTTCCAGTGGTACCGTATCTCTCAGCGGTATGTCAGCCATCTCTGCGTGGCACTTCTTCAACTGGGATACATGAAACACGTCGTGAACTCCTCACAGTCCTTCGGGTAATTCCAACTTGTAGGCTACTTCTCCCATACGCTCCAAAACTTTGTATGGGCCTACAAAACGTGGCACTAGTTTTCCCTTAACTCCAAAGCGCTTAACTCCTCGAAGTGGAGATACTCGAAGATAAACTCGGTCTCCTACTTCGTAAATTGTCTCCTTGCGTTTAGAATCTGCATAACTCTTCTGCCTGGACTGAGCTACCTTCAGCCTGTCGCGAATTAATTTCACTTTTTGTTCAGATTCCTTTATCAGATCCGGTCCAAACAATTGGCGGTCTCCAACTTCATACTAGGACAATGGGGTCCTGCACCTCCTTCCGTACAAGGCTTCGAAAGGGCCATCTTCAAACTGGATTGATAGTTGTTGTTGTAAGAGAACTCTGCTATGGCAAATTCTCATCCCAACTAGATCCGTAATCTAGCGCACAAGCTCTTAGCATATCCTCCAAAATCTGATTGACTATCTCAGTCTGTCCATCTATTTGCGGATGAAAAGCTGTGCTGAACTCCAGTCTAGTTCCCAAAGTCTCATGCAACTGATTCCAGATCTTTGAGGTAAACTGGGTTCCTCTATCTGATACAATGCTCCTTGGAACTCCATGCAGACAGACGATTCTGGTCATGTATATCTTTGCCAACTTTGCACTGGTATAGGTAGTCTTTACTGGAATGAAATGAGCTACCTTTGTCAAGCGATCGACTACAACCCATATCGAGTCATAGCCTGAACGTGTTCTGGGCAATCCTGTAATAAAATCCATGCCTAGCTTATCCCACTTCCATTCGGGTATCGGCAATGGTTGTAGCAATCCTGCTGGCTTCTGATGCTCTGCCTTCACTCTCTGACATACATCACAAACTGCTACATACTCCGCAATATCCTTCTTCATTCCGGTCCACTAGAAAATATACTTCAAATCCAAATACATCTTGGTATTTCCTGGGTGAATCGAGTATGGTGAATCATGGGCCTCTTGTAAAATTAACTTCCCGATCTCCGGATCATTTGGTACATAGACACGGTCTTCAAACCATAAGGTATCGTGCTCATCCTCATGAAATCCCTTAGCTTTTCCTTTGTTCATTTTCTCCTTAATAGAGGCAATCTCCTGGTCAGTCCTTTGAGCTTCTCTGATCTTATCCATCAACGTAGACTGAATCTCCAATGCTGCTACATAGCCTTTTGGAACTATTTCCAAATATAGCTCTCGAAGATTTTCGGCTAACTCCCTTGGTAAATCTCCCGTCATTAGGGTGTTGACGTGGCTCTTACGGCTCAACGCGTCATCTACTATGTTAGCCTTTCCAGGTGATAATGCAATTTCATATCATAATCCTTGATGAGCTCCAACCATCTCCTTTGTCTGAGATTCAACTCCTTCTATGTGAAAGTATACTTCAAACTCTTATGATCCGTGTACACCTCGCAATGGTTTCCAATCAGAAAATGTCTCCAAGTCTTCAATGCATGCACTACGGCTGCTAACTCCAAATCATGTGTCGCATAATTCAACTCATGAGGCTTAAGCTATTGTGAGGCATATGAAACAACTCTCCCTTCCTGCATCAGCACTGCTCCAAGTCCTCAATGTGAAGCGTCGCAATACACCTCATAGTCCTTGGTCTGATCCGGTAAAATCAACACCGGTGAGGTAACCAAATGTTTCTTCAACTCCTGAAAACTAGCCTCACATTCCTCCGTCCATATGAACTTGGTATCCTTCTTCAACAACTCCGTCATAGGCTTCGCAATCTTTGAGAAATTCTCAATAAACCTCCGGTAGTATCCTGCGAGTCCAAGAAAACTCCGGATCTCTCCCACGGTGGTTGGTGCTTCCCACTTGGTCACGGTATCAACTTTAGTGGGATCAACTGCTATACCTTCTCTGGATATAACGTGTCCGAGAAATCCAACTTCCTTCAACCAAAACTCACATTTGCTAAACTTGGCATATAACTGACGTTCTCTGAGCTTTCCAAGAACCAAATGCAAATGTTCCTTATGCTCCTCTTCATTCTTCAAGTAAACCAGGATATCATCAATGAACACTACGACGAACTTATCCAAGAACTCCATAAACACTTTGTTCATCATGTTCATAAAGTATGCAGGTGCATTAGTCAGACCAAATGACATAATGGTATACTCGTACAGCCCATACCTGGTGGTAAAAGTCGTCTTGGGTATATCCTGTTCCCAAATCTTCAACTGGTGGTATCCTGATCGCAGATCGATCTTGGAAAATACCTTAGCTCCTTGCAATCGATCAAACAGATCATTGATCATCGGTAGTGGGTACTTGTTCTTGATGGTTACTTTATTCAATCCTCGATAATCGACAACCATCCTTAACGATCCATCCTTCTTTTCTACTAGAAGTACTGGCGATCCCCAAGGTGAAGAACTTGGGCGAATATAACCTTTATCCAGTAACTCCTTAATTTTCTTCTTAATTTCCACCAAATCCTTTGCAGGCATCCTATATGGTCTCTTTGATATTGGCCCTGTGCCTGGCAAAAGCTCAATCAAAAAGTCAATATCTCTATCCGGTGGCATGCCTGGCAACTCTTCTGGAAATACTTCGGGGAAATCCTTCACTACTGGTACTTCCTCCTGCACAACTCTGGTTAAACAATTTACTTGAGTCCTCTTTCGCACATGTCGGGATACATACTTGATCCTTCTCCCTTCTGGGGTGGTAAGCAAAATTGACTTACTGGCACATTCAATATTCCCTTCATACTTTGACAACCAATCCATGCCTAATATCACATCCAATCCTTGGGATTCCAACACTATTAGGTCTGATGGGAATACGTAGTTACCAATCCTTAATGGTAACCGACCACACCATAGACTAGCCATATATTCTGCTCCAGGCGAGGTTACTAACAAGGGTGACCTAAGGGCTTGGGTTGGCAGTTTATACTTATCCACAAATCCCCTTGATATGTATGAATGTGATGCACCAGTATCAAAAAGAACGAGTGTAGTAAATGACTTAACCAAAAACTTACCGATTACTGCATCCGGCTGCTCTTAAACCTCCTCCACATTAATGTGGTTCACATGTCCCTTGTTGAAAGGGTTCGGCTTCTTCCCAGAGCTTCCATTGCCGTTTCCATTCTGGGATTCAGGACATTCATTGGCATAATGTCCGGTCTTCTGGCACTTAAAGCAAGTGACTTGGCTCAAGTCTTTCTTGGCTGGGGTTGATGGGTTGGTGCGGTTCTGGCCGTTGCTTCCTCCATTCCCATTACCATTCCTGGGGCCATTGTGATTGTGTGAGCTATCTCCTCCATGGGTATGCCGAAAATGTCCTCCCGGCCTAGGGGTAAATCATGGCTTCTGCTGAGCTCCTGAATTGTGCTTTCCTTGAGCATACTTCCACTTGCGATTCTCAATTTGCTGTTGCTTCCCTTCAATCATGAGAGCACGATCTACCAACTCCAGGTAGTTGTTGAAGGTTGCTACCATCAACTGCATGCTCAACTCATCATTCAGTCCTTCCAGAAACTTCTCCTGCTTTGCTGCATCCATAGCAACATCATTTGGGGGCATAACGTGCTAATTTACTAAAGTCTTCCACATACTGGGCAAATATCCGTCCTCCTTGGCGCAAGTTGTGAAACTCTCGCTTCTTCATGGCCATAGATCCTGCTGAAACATGGGCAGTTTGAAAAGCCTGCTGAAACTGGTCCCATGTGATAGTATTGACAGGAAAAGTGGCTGTGAAATTCTCCCACCATGAGGCTGCGGGTCCTTCAAGCTGATGTGCGGCAAACTTCACCTTCTCCGCATCCGTGCATCCTGTTGTGGTCAACTCTCTAGTTGTCTTGTGGAGCCAATCATCTGCTACTATCGGCTCGGTGCTACTGGAAAACACCGGCTGATTCAGCCTAAGAAAACGGGCTAAGTGATCAATAGGTGGTGGTGGTGGTGGGTTGTTGTTGTTCCCTTGATTCTGATTCTGGACTAGCAACTGCACCAATGTGTTCTACTGCTGGATCAACTGAGTGAGCTCTGGTGGAAAGGTAAATCCGGGGTCACGTCTCAGAGACATTTGAGGGTTTAGAAAAGATGAGATTTAAGAATAGAGGGGGTCTAAAGAGAAAACACTACCCATTCATTCAATCAAACAAGAGCATACAATCGATCTAACTATCGCAAAAGTGCTCGGACTATAATATTTACATGGTGGACTACTACTACTGATGAGGTGGTCTACTAGAAATATTCTTCGGTTGTAGACTCCATGATATCTGCTCCAGCTTCATCAACATAGTCATCATCACTATCATCCGGATCCGAGTCGGTGTCGTCGATGATGATGTAGTCTTCCGGGCGAATCTCCTTGGGTTCTTCGTCTTCTTCTACCGGTGTAGGGCCTCCCATAAATATTCCGATCTTCATTGTTAGGTCGGCATTCTTATCCACTAATACTTCAATTACTTCTTCATAATCTTCACGAGTAGCCTTGAGTTCTTCCTCCAGTTCCTTGATCCTTGTCTTTGCCTTCTTCAGGTCTATCATGTCGGCGCACATCTGGTTCTCCTGACGTCGAATGTGCTGGTTTAACTCCTAGATAAAAGTTGCGACTGATATATCCTTTCTGGTGCTAATCATCTCCCAGTGCTCATCTCGGCGTCCACAAATCTGGTAGATAGTATCGTTGAGCTCATTACGGTAGACTTCTCCAATACGTCCCATAACGATGTGAGCTGCCATGCTCTTTCCTAGATTCCAAGTTGGTGCATCAAAAGAAAATTCTATGGGCTCAGTGACTGGCATGAACATCCTTCCTGGAACTTGAACTTGAATCATCCAGCGCTCTTCTTTAGGTAAGGTGGCGTTGTAGGTTCCGGTGAAGCTTGGTACTCCTATGTTCAGGTATCTAGTGACTTCCTTCAAGTGATGTCCAAAGGGTGTGTCTTCATCCGGTTGAGTGAACTTGTTCCTTGCATCTGCCATCCTAAAAGAGTAGAAAAGATGAGGAGTCAGAAGAGAAGAGGGTGAGTAGTGATTTAGGTCTTTAGCTTAGTGGTCCTGTCCTACAGTCAGTGTGTGCTCTGATACCATCTTGTAGCGACCAGACCTCAGACGGTCCAATCTCTGTGCTCCGGTGTCATCCCTGGATCAGTAATGCTGACACCACACAGTACTTGAAGGATTTATAACAGAGTATCAATCACACACTTATTACATCGAGGGTCTCAAAAGAGAACTTATTACAATGAATATGGCTTAAGGCCATCTAATAACGATAACAGCGGAAGGCTTGGAAGATAAGTGAGTCCATCAACTCCAATGGCATCACTGGGTATAGAACCACGACCTAAAACTCCTTAACCGTCATCTGAAAAGTCTGCAACATTAACGTTGCAGCCCGAAATGGGTCAGCACATGGAATATGCTGGCAATGTAACACATAGAGAGTAATGGAATGAAACAACTATTCTATATGCATATTTGGCTGGTGGAAAGCTCTATGGTTACATTTTTGCGTAAAGCCAATTTTTCCCTACTGCAAAGGAATAAATTTATTTAACTATCATGGTGGTTGTTAAACATTGAGAATGGTTGACAGCATTCTCAATCCCAATTAAGCATCATCATTAAACAAACCCGTCAAAATTAATTTAGAGTAACATGTTGAGATTCACATGATAATCCAGGTACTAGATACTCAAGATGTCCATAACCGGGGACACAGCTAACCATGATTAGTTTATACACTCTGCAGAGGTTTGCGCACTTTCCCCCACAAGACTCGATCGCCTTCGTTTGGTTTCTCGCACTACAAGGTGTTTGAGAAGACGGATGACCGAGACATAGTCTTTCAGAAGCGCTAGCACCTTACAATGAGTAGACCGTACCACCTACATCCCCTAGATCTGCTAGTCTACCATTGTAAGAGTTCGCACGACTTAGTCAACTACGCTAGAGCCCATAATAGCTTGTGGCTGCACACGGAAGTTTCTAGCATGAAAAATCTCATGATCCCTTTGAGCCTAGATGGCGCTCCATAAAGAGAAACCGGCAATCCTGGAATACCCAGGTACCTCAATCCACCCAAATGTGTGTTTAAGTTCCCACCTTAAATAATCCATTAATTAACAATCTCACATCTGTCATGGATACACTCACCCAATCCACGTCTACTACATAGCATGGCATAATAAGCAAACGTAGAAGTGACTCCCAAAGGTTTGACAGTAAACAGGTAATAGGTACTACCTCAACTACTTCCCAAACCCACAATTTAATTAGATCCTAATCATGCAATGTGTAAGGATTGATCTAATGCAATAAAACTGGATAGTAGGAGGTATGATCAAAGTGTTACTTGCCTTGCTGATGATCCGGGAAACCTAGCGATTCGAAGTAGCAAGCGGCGCACTCCTGGTACTCTATCGCAAACAAACAAGCATAGAATAAGTACTCAACTAATGCACAGGTAAAACTCAAATAAGAGATCTAATCAGAAGGTTCAACTTAAGAACTCTAGTTGGCAAAAAAGAATCAAATCGAACGAAGCAACGAAAGACAAAATGACAAAAGAAACAAGCTTCGTTTACTATTCTGGATCTAGGGCAATTTTTACAGTGGCAAAAACTTGTTGGAGTTGGTTAAACGGAAAGAGGGTTTCGAGACGATACTCCAGGCGCTTGAATCGCCTGATTCCGATAAACGAGCGAAAAGTTAAACTAAAACGAAAATCGGATCACAAATCGCGATCAGAAAAATCGCGGATTAAATCCGAGAAAAAGAAAAATGACGAACGTTCGTTAAAACAAACAATCGGACGAACGCTCACTAATTAAATAAACCGGAAAACCGATATATTTAAAAAACCGAAACTAAAAAAACGAACAAAACCATCGGAAAACCGAACGGTTTATCTAAAAAAAGGCGGCAGGATCGAGGTAAACCTCGGGCGGTGGGTCCGACTCCGGCGGCAGCGGCGACAACAGGCGGCGCGGGTGGCGCGTGGCGGCGGCGGCGGCGGTTGGGGCGGCTAGGGTTTGGGGTGGGGTTCCGGCTGGGCCTCCCCGGCTTATAAAGCCGGACGGGCCTCGTGTCCGAGTCGAACACGGCCCGTAGGTCGGTTGCGTTTTTTTAAATAGTTACACTCAGAAAAAAAAACAAAAGGACTACTAAACGGACTCTAAAAATCCCGAAATAAATTTTTCCCGGCTTCTAAAATCAAGCTGCACAGGATGGACATTTATTTGGGGCCTAAATGCAATTTTGAAAAACGTGCATTTTTCCTAAATTCAAATAAAATAACAAACAAAACCAAATAAAATCTTGTTTGATTTTTTATTAAATCCTCAATATTTGTTTATTTTGGGAAAGTCATTTTATTCCCCCTCTCATATTTTTATATTAGAAATAATTGAAGATAAAATAAATAAAATTAAATGATCCTATTTTCAAAATATGAGACAACTCAAATATGAAAATAACGAAATCCCCAACTCTCTCCGAGGGTCCTTGAGTTGCGAAAATTTCTAGGATCAACCAAAATGCAATAAATATGATATGCAATGATGATCTAGTGTATAACATTCCAAATTGAAAATTTGGGATGTTACAGTTCCCCTGCGTCAAGCAGCCGCCTGGCGGTCAGAAGGATGCCTACTACGCCCTCCATCACATGTGGGCGATCGTACGGGACCATAATCACCTTCCGCTACCAAATAATCTCAAAGATTGGGCCGCAAGCTTGTTGGCAATCCAGGACGCGGACATCAGACAAGAATTCTTTCTCATCCAGTCGGAGTTTGCGGAAATCATCCATCAAGATGTCCTTCGTACCTCGGGACAGTTCTACCTCACATATGAACCGTCCAACAGTGAGATAGAAACAACGCTACAAATGCAGGCTGACAACGCACGCGATTTCATGACCATCACGATAGATGGCGGCTTCATCCACGCTCCGGTCCCTGAGTCGAGTCGAAAATAGTGATGCTATGTGTAGTTCTGAAATATCGATTAGCTCATGTTGTAATTAAACTTTAATGAACTTATATGTCTCTTTGGTTTGGACAGTCGTTCAACTTATATGTAATCGATGCTATTTATTAGTAGGGCCATGAATCGTGCTATTAATGTCTTGCTTTTCTCTTCCAATCCTTTTGTTGCATACTTATATACTGCTTATGTATTGTCTGTGAATTGCTACTAACGTTTTGATTGGCTAGTGCATAGAGATGTCGTCGTATGTCGTGTACAAGGGTAAGGTTCCCGGAGTCTACGACGACTAGGAGGAGTGTCAGAGACAGGTTCATCGTTGCAGCGGTAATAGTTACAAAGGGTACACCACTAGGGCGGAGGCGAAAGCTAGATAGGAGCGCTATCTAGCGGGAGAGAGGAGGGAGCGGAGGAGGAACCAGATGAAGACCAGTTTCATCGCGATGATGCTCATCGTGATGACCGCAGCTCTCTTCTGTGTGATGGTAGTTTAGATGATCGATATCGACTTGTAATGTGAAGACAAACTCGCTACTCGTGGTCTCGAGACTTGTAATGTTCTAACTTTGTTCGGTCTTTTGAATTCAGAGACTAATATGATGAATTGTATCCGGAGACTAATCTTCTATTGTATTTGATGAATCTGTTGTTTATATGTTGTGCTATCTATATTCTGTGCAGTAATATATTTTGTAACATGTGCAAATATCAGAGAAGAAAAAATAATTCCTAATATTCATACTAGTGGCGCACCATACAGCACATTAGTGGCGCATTGCAATAAACACACTAGTGGCGCATTATCAGTTAGTGCGCCATTAGTAACCCAGAGCACAAGGTAAATATGGCCCCCTGGGAGACATACTAATGGCGCACCATGTGACTTACTAATGGCGCACTGCCTGGTGCGCCACTATAGTCTGGTATACTAATGGCGCACCAGGGGTGCGCCATTAGTATATGTTACTAGTGGCGTGATGGTAGTGGTGCACTTGTAGTGCGCCATTAATGGCCAAAACAGGCGCGCCACTAATAAGCCTTTTCCTAGTAGTGTCCCAAAAATAATATAAAAGTGTTTAGTAAAGCCCATAAACATCCAAAACAGATAATCTAATAGCATGAATACTTCATAAATTATAGATACGTTGGAGATGTATCAGCATCCCCAAGCTTAATTCCTGTTCGCTCTCGAGTAGGTAAATGATAAAAGAAAAAATTTATGAAGTGTGAATGCTAGCAGGTGCATAAGTTTGATCAATGGTAATTTCAATCACCTTTTCTAGCATCATTATATATATCATAACAGTAGCTCAACTCATAGGACTTCTCATGATCAAGTAACAAGCTATTCACAGGTTAAAGTATAGATCGTAAACTTTATTGAAAACTAACAAACTGTGTTATTAGTCATCAGACGATTACAATTCATCTTATTTTCAGGTAGGGTCTATGTCAGAGCTTTGATTCAGCAAACTTCACATACTCAACTATCATTTAGTCTTTCACAATTGCTAACACTCACGTGATATTTATGGGTTCAAAGTTTTAATCAGACACAAAGAAAGATAGGAGCTTATAGATTCGCCTCCCAACCTTTTACCTCAAGGGTAATGTCAACAATAATAGTTCATGATGCCTTACATCCAATTGGATATGTATATCAGGATCTTTCCAACACAATGTGCTTGCCAAAGGATAAAATGTAAAAAGGAAAGGTGAAGATCACCAAGACACTTGCATAAGGTATAAGACAAGAATAAAAGATAGGCCCTTCATAGAGGGGAGTAGAGGTTGTCATGTGCTTTTATAGTTGGATGCACAAAATCGTAATGCGAAAGAACGTCACTTTATATTGCCACTTATGATAGGGACCTTTATTATGCAGTCCGTCGCTTTTATTGCTTCCACATCACAAGATCGTATAAAGCTTATTTTCTCCACACTAATATATCATACATATTTAGAGAGCAACTAGTCGTCAACCCGTGCATTTGCACGGGCCGTTACAATTATGACAATGCTAATATTCACATAACAAACATGTAGCAAACATAACTTTGCATATGAACTTAAATTTTCTTTCTCTTATTATCATCTAAGAGAATAACTAAAATAATTGCATAACTAAAAATAATAGTATGCCTTAAGCCATTGAGATGATGGTTGAAAGCACACAAACATTTTATTAATTGACTAAAGGATCATGAGAATGAGATAGGCGAAGGCAAAAATATATAGGGAGCAATCCGTGAAAATCTTGGCAACATGCAGCACACACTTCAAATGTCATCTAGAAACGACATACATGAACAATGTATTAAAAATAACATCAATCAATTTCGAAAAACAAAACCCCAAGATTTTGGATCGGTAGCATTACAAAATATAATAGATTATAGATATAATAAGTAAGACTAATGTTGAATGGATACTTCTGATATCATGCGTAATTTACATAGAAGTTGGCTGATATAATTCTATATCAAAACAAAAGATAGCTACACTTGTCCGTACCCTTGTCACGGACTTCATGATATCATGTACCTTCATGATATCATGTACTCCCTCTATGATATGTTCCTTCATACGGACTATGCACACACTTCATGATATAGACGTAGTTAAATGCACACACTTCATGATATGTTCCTTCATAATATCATGTACTCCCTCCGTTCTTAAATGTAAGTCTTTCTAAAGATCTCACTATGGACTACATACGGATGCATATAGACGTAGTTTAGAGTGTAGATTCACTTATTTTGTTCCGCATCTAGTCTTTTATTGGAATCTCTAGAAAGACTTATATTTAGAAACGGAGGGAGTATTAAGCTGCTGCAGTACGCTAAATTAGTACAAATAACAAATTAAGAAAGGGCGTGAAAGAACACATGTATCTATATACAAATAGGATTAGGTGATATTGTTACCATATCCATTAAATGGCCACTATAGTAGTTCGAATCTAGTACACTCAAGAAGTGTAGAAAATTGAAAGAAAATATGCAAGCCCTGATTAAATGTTAGTGAAACCAAATGGAGGATGGTAGCCGTGGCCTACCTGATTGAACTTTAATCGGCCGGTTTTGTAAATGTTGTTATAAAGAAACTAAAAACGGCTTACATTTAATTCCTCGTCATAAAATCTAATAATAACCTCAAAAAAATAAAATTTGAAGATGATGTAAGGATGTAAGATGTTCAATCCCCATGGCGGAACTAACTTAGAATTTGCACATAGTTCAAACAAAAAAGCCTAAGTATGGGAAAAAAACCATGGACCAATAACCGAAATATGCTAAAAAGATGTTGTAGTAAATTCATGAAACAGCTAACCTGTACACATCAAAAATTAAATAGTAGACGAAGCATTAATCTCAATTATTTTGTGATTTATTTACTCTTGTTCTACCATATATTAAATGTCATCTGAGGTATTAGGAAATATATGTTCAAAACTTGATCATTTTATTACAGAAAAAGTCCTAATATTATGTATTGGGGAGCAAAATCATACTCACCGGCGTTGTGTAACTAAAAACCAAAAATAACTGAAATAGTTTTCTCCTGGTGCATGTCATATATTTGGCAATTTATGTACGTGGAAGATATATGTGTAACCACTGCCACATATGCCTTGTTTGTGTATCGTCGATCTTGAGAAATAATCCTGCAATTCTCTTTATTTGCCTGCAACACAATGATGGAATACACATGTAGTTTTAAAATAAAAATTAAGCAGCACAAAAATCACCTTAATTATCGTCTCAATAGGTCATTGGTGAAAAGCAAAGCTGCAATAAAAATGAAAGGTTGTAAAGAACCGTGTCCATGGTTATCCATTTTTGTAAGCGACACCAGATTTTACTGATGCCATGTACATATAAATTTGTAATTATTACGTCCGTGCATGAAATTAACAATGATTAAAATATAATAATGTGAAACTTGTACTAAATCATGTCCCCTGTTATTCAAACTTCACTGCTCAAAACACTGGTCTGATGATTATTTTTACACAGTAGCCTGCAACAGGTTCATCCCTGAAAGAAAGAAAACATTGTTAAAATGCATCAAATAAGTATTTCAAGATATATGTCCTATGGGATCATTCCTGTTAGCAATGCTATTTGTTTCTTTTGGTAGGAAATAAGAGAAACGTAGCAAACTCATGAGTCCTGTCCAAGAGGTTAAAATCGGAAGGATTTATGTATAAAATAATATACAACAACTTGAGTATGCCTTGTTTAGAAATGTCACATCCATGGTATATAAAGACATTAGTTGGAGGGTCTTAAATCTTAACACCTTGGTTAGACTGCAGGCTTGGAAGGATAAATAATCGTTGTTAGCATGTGGTCATATATAGTCTGGTAATTTGTCTCCACCACATTGTCCCAGTCACAATACTGGGCACACCCACCCGTGCACCTGCACGGGCTAGTAATAATATCATCATAAACAAACTCCAATTTTTTATCACACATGAATGCAATTGAAGAAATTTAAATAATACACTTTGAGCATTGCCATGCTCATCAAATTGTATGCACTTCCTAAATGCTTCTGAATCAAATCAGTATTGGATTTTTTATTAAATTCAGCATGCTCTCAGCTCAGTTGAGAAGAGTTTGGTTAACAACACCAAAGTAAAGCAACATATGTTGTGTAGTAGCAAAGAGAAATATGCTCATTAATAATTGAGTGTTTTGCATGGCCAGACCACCAAAGGGCAAAGAAACATTTTACAATGGAAATATACATTTCTTTCTTCATCAAGATTACAACCCCATAAAAGGGGATCATGAGCAATGCATGGGACTTTCTCGTTTATTGAGTAAATACAGGTGCTACCGATTATAAAACAACAAACTGGAAATAAGTAATTGTTGATTTCCTTCACAATGTCGTAGCAAGGCCCTCTGCGGCTCGCCTCCATCTCCAGGGCGAGGTCACCGTCTGGCTTAGCTGCTTTTCCACCTCAACCATGTGAATAGTGATGTTGTTGATAGCATGCCCCAATTGATTCTGATAACCATCTGAATTCCCCAACGCGAGGAAGAGACTACACCGGGCACAAAAGATAGTTGGAGAAATTTGTATTTGAATCAAAAGCCCAGTATAATATACTGATGCAACCTCATAAAGAAAATCCTAGTTGTACTGAATTTAGACATTTAGTCAAGAAACATTTCGAGGGTTGCATTAAACTTCAGACAATCATGTCACATAACTGGAAAAGATAAAGAAATGTGCATGCGGGAACAGATATTACATAAGTAGGTGACGCCAAAACAATTAGCTACTTCTTTCCATGCTTAGTTGTGTTTTGTAATTAGTTACTAAACCGATAGTTCGTTTTTCAGTTTTGAAACATCACACTTTTGTAACTAAAAACTAATCGATCAATTGAATATTGAGCAATATAAGTAAATGTATGTCTCTTTTTGATAGCTTATCACTGCAATTTATCCATAATTTATTTTTCTTGTAGAGAACAGAGTGGAAATAACAGTAAGTAAAATTACAGTAACTAAACCTTGACTTGCTTCTGTACCATTTTGATTAAGATCAAAACAAAACATAGTCAAATGTTTCATAATAGAAAAAACAAATGTACACTTTTTTAACTCAACATGTGCACTTCGTTAATATGTAATGAGTCCTTACGCTTCAGGCACATTAACCCGATGCACTGTGTATGGACATGCACGGCCGAACCCATATGATCTTAGTCCAGATCTAAGAGGAGGTTAATGTGTGATATTTCACCAGTTTATACATTTCCCTATTTCCTCAACAGCCATGGATGTATTAAGATTATCACAGAATCAACATTCCACTAATGACCAGTATAATACAATGGAGGTTGAATTACTAATGATCGGTATAATACAATGTAGGAAACATGGAATCCTAGCAATAGCTTGATTAGAGCAGTAAACAACATATATTGACCCCAATACCAGTGTTAATATGAAAAATATGGAAATTCAAGAGAGTAAAAGCTGGGTGGTAGGACCATCAGGAGTGGCTGCAAGTCACCATGACACCAAGCTCTAGTCTTCAGTCACAAAGCATACAACTCTAGCCAGAGCAGTTTTAAACCACGCTTCCTATCATTAGCAGAATATCTGTAAAAGAAAACTTTCTTAATAACTATACATCAATACCAGATTTACACATTGACTGACAGATTAGAAAACATAGAGCAGACTCCCTTCTCCAATTCATCTTGAAATTAAGATATTAATACACAAAGATTGTCAATTTTGTAGTACCAATCACATGATACAATCATACAATTACTGGTCCTTGAAAGCTATAGATAGATGGTAATGCGGCAAGAGCTAGCTCTCAACATCATTAATCTATGCTCTTTTTTCCATACACTATAGCTAAGATGATTTGCCCTTTCATATATCTATGTCGCTACAGTTTAACTGTTGTGTGTTGCGACATCCACCATGTTACCTAGTGTTATCAAGTTGAAACAAAATGTCATTTGGCATGGAACGAAGAATTTTCTGAGCATCATTCTCGATAACAGATATACCATGACGCAAAAGAGACTCTAGAAAGGAGAACTAAACAATATCATTTATGTGCTATAAGAATTCAGGTATTCGTGTTTGAAGGATGACATCCAGGTATATGACTATCCATCAAAATGTATAGTTATCAGCAACCATCATTCCTAACCCTATTATTGCTTAATAGATCTCACCTATTTCCATCCAAAAAAGCAACGATGGTTTCGTTTTGATGCTATTTACTTCTTATAATTTCTTGTACTGCAAGTATTTTTTTGCACAACAAAAAATCATGAGTATCACTGTGAGACAGCCTAAGGCATCTCATATGTCAACCAATTATACAAATAAAAAAAGTGAGACTTGATTGATACCTCAAGTTTGCTTCATGAAACGTTATTTTCAACTTCAAAAATGAATGTGCATCCTTTCATGTTTGACCTATAATTTTTCACCTGATTGAACTCACCACTCGTTTAGAATTTTCTAAATTTGGTCCTCAGTACTGAATAATGTTTAGAATTTTCATGTAAGAGAGATCTGAAAGAGAGATCTGAAAGAGAGATCTGAATAACGTTTCATTGTAAAAATGCTTCACGCATATAAAATTAATGCTTGATACATTTTCTTATTCTGTGAATTGTGCCCAGTCCATGACTATAACTGAAACTAAAAGCCCAAAAACTTTTTATGTGTCTCATAATAATACTAATGTATACAGGCTAGAAACTGAATCATGTTGAATGCTAAGTCATCAATATGGAATTATGTGTAGGTAAGAACAGAATATCTCGGACTGTTTTCTCTACCAGATAAGATGTCACAAATTTGTTGAGTATGTAAAAAAATAGTAGAATGGAGACCCTAAAGTAATTGTTATCAACCATTGTATATATCAGCTGCCCATGAATCATGATTTCCCAGTGCATACTATATATGTGACAGGGATCATTTTTCTGTTGTAATAGAAATTGATGGAAGATCTCGGAAATAGCAATGGACATATACTATTAGAGATATATTAAGCAATGCACTTGGCACAAATTCGGCTTGCAAAATTACAGAAATAGCACTAACATTTTGGACAGGGTACTATTAGAGATATATTCTATGGGTAAATTTATGTAGTGCAGAAAATTCAGGATAGATACTTCCCTGCTGAGTTTTTATACCTCAAACTTGGCAGCCTGGTTCAGAAAATTTGGCTCGGCGGCCTTGTTTCTCTGTACACATTACATCAAACATGGAAGGATCAAGATTGAAGCTGGGCAGGGGAAATAAAGGGACACTTTGCATTGGGGAACGTTGTACTGGAAGGAGTAATTTTGGATCAACGCCACCTGCTGAAGCTCCTCTGATGTCTCGACCACCAACCATGCATGCGTGCCGCTCGAGGCAGGGGCGCTCCAGGCCTGCAGCCGTTCCGCGAGCCGGTGGCTCCGCACGCACCACATAGGAGCCGACACATGCACGACTCCGTCGTTCCTGCCGCCCTCGACGGTGAGAGGCGCGATGTGGCAAGGCATAGGGTGCTGGATCTTCCAACGGGCGACCAAGCTAGGATCTGGCAACGACGTCTACCGGCGCGACCAATTCGAGGTGAGGAAGGATGGCGGGAGAGCGGGCTATGGCGGAGGCGTGGATCCAGTTGGGGCGGCTTTGTTCCGCATGCCGGCGATGTCCTGATGTCCCTGTGGAGGCAAGGCAGAGAGAGGTGAGAGAGGAGCAGGGAAGGACAGGAAAAAGGCAAGGCAGGAGGGCGGCTGCTGCTCACTGGTGAGCTCACCGGTAGGCGACGGATGCTCCAGCGGCGCACCGGACACGGAGGAGTCGAGGTGGCGGCAAGGTTCGTGAGCTTTGGCGGCGCGGCTGCTCAGGGCTGAAGAAAAGGCGACATGTTTTTTCCTTTTATTTTTATATGGAAGGAGACATAGATGAATAGATATAGTTTCTTTGTCGTGAATGAAAGAGATAAAGATTGCTAGTCGTGTTTTAGGTGGACTGCTTTGGAGTTTTTTTACGTGAATGAAAGAGATAAAAGATTGCTAATCGTGTTTTAGGTTTTGGAGCTTTTTTATCACAACGAAAGCAAAATTTTAATCGAATCTACACTATAATAATCTGGACTCACCGGATTAACGGCTCCTAATTACTGATTAACATGGTAATTTCTTGGGAGTCTGTAATTAGTATAGGTATAGATAGATAGATTTTTATTGCATGCACCGATGAAAACTTACTTGAAGGATCTTACTCAATCCATAGGTAGGTATGGTGGACTCTCATGGCAATACTCGTTTAAGGGATGTTTGGAAGCACAAGTAGTATCTCTACTTGGTGCAAAGAATTTGACTAGCATGAGGGGAAAAGGCAAGCTCATCATGTTGGATGATCCATGACAATATACTTTATTTCATATATAAGAAAACATAACCCATTACATTGTCTTCATTGTCCAACATCAAACTTTTAGCATGTCATATGTTAATGAGTGATCACAATTACAAAAGATGTCTAAGATAGTATATTTATATGTGAAATCTCTCTTCCCTCAATATTCTTTCATGAATTGTTCACGTGACCAATACAATGTTTGCTAACCTTCAATATATTTACCACCTCTACTTCTTATATGTGAAGTCATTACTCCCCATGGAATAAGCATATGAAACATATATAATTTCAGATTTATTATATTTAATTCATTCAACCATTTACTCATAGGATATATGTGAATCACGTGAATGAATAACAAACTACTCCTAAAGATATAAGTGAAGATCAATGAGTAGTTAAATAATTATTTAGCTATGTGAAGACTCTCCCATTTAATAATTTAAGATCTTGATACTTTATTCAAACAGCAAGCGAAACAAAATAAAATGACATCTAAGAATAGAAAACATCATGTGAAGAAGCAAAAACTTAGGATCAACCGATACTAACCGGTAGTTGTTGAAGAAGAAAGGTGGGATGCCAACCGGGGCATACCCAAACTTAGACGCTTGAGACTTCTTGAAATATTATCTTGGGATTCCTTGGGAATCCCCAAGCTTGAGCATTTGTGTCTCCTTAATTCCTTTCATATCGCGGTTTTCCTAAATTTTAAAAGCTTCATCCACACAAAACTCAACAAGAACTTGTGAGATAGGTTAGTATAAACCAATGCAAAAACCTTATCATACTCTTCTGTAGCAAATCACTAAAATTATTAATCAACATTTCATACTAAATGCCTCCGCATATTTAATAGTTCTATCCTCAAATGGAAGCATTAAACAAGCAAACATATGCAAACAATGAAAACATAACAATAATATGCCTAAACAGGACAGTCTGTGAAGAATGCAGCAAGATCCATACTTCCCTTGCTCCAAAAATTATGAAAGAAAATTCCCACTATAGTAAATTTATCAGAGCTTATTATGAAAAAGGTTTCAACATTTTATCACATTCTGACTTTTCTAGGGAATTTTTGCAACAGCGGTAAACTTTCTGTTTTCAAACAGCAACATGTAGACTTGTAAAATAGGCATAGTAAATGCTATCAGTGCCACTTTTATTGAAATAAAATATACAAAACATTGTTCTAAATAATATAAAGAAAATCCTAACATAATAAATTGATGCTCCAAACATAATAAATCCTAACATAGTAAAGGCTATCATGTGGTGAGTAAAAATATAGCTCCAAGTAAAGTTACCGATGAACGAAGACGAAAGAGGGGATGCCTTCCAGGACATCCCCAAACTTAGGCTCTTGGTTGTCCATGAATATTGCCTTGGGGTGCCTTGGGCATCCCAAGCTTAGGCTCTTGCCACTCCTTATTCCATAGTCCATCGAATCTTTACCCAAAACTTGAAAACCTCACAACACAAAACTTAACAGAAAACTCGTAAGCTCCGTTAGTATAAGAAAACAAACCACCACTTTAAGGTACTGTAATCAACTCATTCTTTATTTATATTAGTGTTAAACCTACTGTATTCCAAAATTTCTATGGTTCATAAACTCTATTACTAGCCATAGATTCATCAAAATAAGCAAACAACACACGTAAAACAGAATCTGTCAAAAACAGAACAGTCTGTAGTAATCTGTAGGTTTCGAATACTTCTGGAACCCCAAAAATTCTAAAATAAATTTCTGGACGTGAGGAATTTATCTATTAATCATATGCAAAAAGAATTAACTAAATATAACTCATCAATAAAACATAGCAGCAAATCTCGTGAGCGCTAAAGTTTCTGTTTTTTACAGCAAGATCATAAAGACTTCCCCCAAGTCTTCCCAAAGGTTCTAATTGGCACAAACACTAATTAAAAGCATAAAACCACATCTAAACAAAGGCTAGATGAATTATTTATTAGTGAACAGGAGCAAAAAGCAAAGAACAAAAATAAAATTGGGTCGCCTCCCAACAAGCGCTATCGTTTAACGCCCCTAGCTAGGCATGATGATTTCAATGATGCTCACATAAAAGATAAGAATGGAAACATAAAGCGAGCATCATGAAGAATATGACTAGCACATTTAAGTCTAACCCACTTGCTACGCATAGGGATTTTGTGAGCAAACAACTTGTGGGAACAAGAATCAACTTGCATAGGAAGGTAAAACAAAGATAACTTCAAGATTTTCAACACATAGAGAGGAAACTTGATATTATTGCAACTCCTACAAGCATATATTCCTCCCTCATAATAATTACATGTAGGATCATAAGCAAATTTAGCAATATAGCTATCACAAAACATATTGTTAACACGATCCACATGTATGCAAAGTTGACACTCTTCCAAAATAGTGGGATTAACATTAACTAAAGTCATGACCTCTCCAAACCTAATTACATAATGATCACAATAATATTAAACACCCTCCAAAATAGTGGGATCCTTACTTACTAAAGTTGACACTCTTCCAAACCCACTTTCATCAATATAATCATCATAAATAGGAGGCATGCTATCATCAAAATAAATTTGCTCATCAAAACTTGGGGGACAAAAAATATCATCTTCATCAAACATAGCATCCCCAAACTTGTGGCTTTGCATATCATTAGCATCACCTATATTCAAAGAATTCATACTATCAACATTGCAATCATGCTCATCATCCAAAGATTTAGTGCCAAATATTTTAATACATTCTTCTTCTAACACTTTGGCACAATTATCAAAATCCTTGTTTTCAAGAAAGACATTAAAAAGATGAAGCATATGAGGCAGCCTTAATTCCATTTTTAGTTTTCTTTTATAGACTAAACTAGTGATAAAACAAGAAACTAAAGGATTCAATTGCTAGATCTAAAGAGGTACCTTCAAGCACTCACCTCCCCGGCAACGACGCCAGAAAAGAGCTTGATGTCTACTATGCAACCTTCTTCTGGTAGACGTTGTTGGGCCTCCAAGTGCAGAGGTTTGTAGGACAGTAACAAATTTCCCTCTAGTGGATGACCTAAGGTTTATCAATCAATGGGAGGCGTGGGTTGAAGATGGTCTCTCTCAAGCAACCCTGCAACCAAATAACAAAGAGTCTCTTGTGTCCCCAACACACCCAATATAATGGTAAATTGTATAGGTGCACTAGTTCGGCGAAGAGATGGTGATACAAGTGCAATATGGATGGTAGATATGGGTTTTTGTAATCTGAAAATATAAAAACAGCAAGGTAACTAATGATAAAAGTGAGCACAAACGGTATTGCAATGCTAGGAAACAAGGCCTAGGGTTTATACTTTCACTAGTGCAAGTTCTCTCAACAATAATAACATAATTGGATCATATAACTATCCCTCAACATAAAACAAAGAGTCACTCCAAAGTCACTAATAGCGGAGAACAAACGAAGAGATTACGGTAGGGTACGAAACCACCTCAAAGTTATCCTTTGTGATCGATCTATTCAAGAGTTCATAGTAAAATAACATGAAGCTATTATTTCCGTTCGATCTATCATAGAGTTCGTACTAGAATAACACCTTAAGACACAAATCAACCAAAATCCTAATGTCACCTAGATACTCCAATGTCACCTCAAGTATCCGTGGGTATGATTATACGATATGCATCACACAATCTCAGATTCATCTATTCAACCAACACAAAGTACTTCAAAGAGTGCCCCAAAGTTTCTACCGGAGAGTCAAGACGAAAAGTGTGCCAACCCCTATGCATAAGTTCACAATGTTACGGAACCCGCAAGTTGATCACCAAAACACAAGTGGATCACGTGAATATCCCATTGTCACCGTATATAAGCACATGCAAGACATACATCAAGTGTTCTCAAATCCTTAAATACTCAATCTGATAAGATAACTTCGAAGGGAAAACTCAATCCATCATAAGAGAGTAGAGGGGGAGAAACATCATAAGATCCAACTATAATAGAAAAGCTCGCGATACATCAAGATCGTGCTGAATCAAGAACAAGAGAGAGAGAGATCAAACACATAGCTATTGGTACATACCCTCAGCCCCGAGGGTGAACTATTCCCTCCTCGTCATGGAGAGCACCGGGATGATGAAGATGGCCACCGGTGATGGATCCCCCCCCCCCCTCCGGTAGGGTGCCAGAACAGGGTCCCGATTAGTTTTTGGTGGCTACAGAGGCTTGCGGCGGCGTAACTCCTGATCTATTGTGTTCCCTGATGTTTTTAGGGTATATGGACATATATAGGCGAAAGAAGTCGGCCAGGGGAACCACGAGGGGCCCACGAGGGTGGGGGCGCGCCCAGGGGGTAGGGCGCGCCTCCCTACCTCGTAGCTTCCTCTAAGCTTCCCTGACGTCTACTCCAAGTCTCCTGGATTGCTTCCGTTCCAAAAATAACTCTCCCGAAGGTTTCATACCGTTTGGACTCCGTTTGATATTCCTTTTCTTTGAAACACTTAAATAGGCAAGAAAACAACAATTTGGGCTGGGCCTCCAGTTAATAGGTTAGTCCCAAAAATAATATAAAAGTGTTTGGTAAAGCCCATAAACATCCAAAATAAATAATATAATAGCATGAATACTTCATAAATTATAGATACATTGGAGACGTATCACGGAGTGACAAATCCTACTCTCGATCTATGCCAACTCAACAAACACCATCGGAGACACCTGTAGAGCATCTTTATAATCACCCAGTTACGTTGTGACGTTTGATAGCACACAAGGTGTCCCTCCATTATTCGGGAGTTGCATAATCTCATAGTATTGGAACATGTATAAGTCATGAAGAAAGCAATAGCAATAAACTAAACGATCATAGTGCTAAGCTAACGGATGGGTCTAGTCCATCACATCATTCGCTAATGATGTGATCCTGTTCATCAAATGAAAACACATGTCCATGGCTAGGAAACTTAACCATCTTTGATTAACGAGCTAGTCAAGTAGAGGCATACTAGGGACACTCTGTTTGTCTATGTATTCACACATGTACTAAGTTTTTGCTTAATACAATTCTAGCATGAATAATAAACATTTATCATGATATAAGGAAATATAAATAACAACTTTATTATTTCCTCTAGGGCATATTTCCTTCAGTCTCCCACTTGCACTAGAGTCAATAATCTATATTATACGGTAACGATTCTAACACCCATGGAGTCTTGGTGTTGATCATGTATTGCTCGTGAGAGAGGCTTAGTCAACGGGTCTGCAACATTCCGATCCGTATGTATCTTGCAAATCTCTATGTCTCCCTCCTTGACTTGATCATGGATGGAATTGAAGCGTCTCTTGATGTGCTTGGTTCTCTTGTGAAATCTGGATACCTTTGCCAAGGCAATTGCACCAGTATTGTCACAAAAGATTTTCATTGGACCCCATGCACTAGGTATTACACCTAGATCGGATATGAACTCCTTCATCCAGACTCCTTCATTTGCTGCTTCCGAAGCAGCTATGTATTCCGCTTCACACGTAGATCCCGCCACGACGCTCTGATTAGAACTGCACCAACTGACAGCTCCACCATTCAATAAAAATATGTATCCGGTTTGAGACTTAGAGTCATCCAGATCAGTGTCAAAGCTCGCATCGATGTAACCGTTTATGATGAGCTCTTTTCACCTCCATAAACGAGAAATATATCCTTAGTCCTTTTCAGATATTCTAGGATGTTCTTGACCGCTGTCCAGTGATCCCCTCCTGGATTACTTTGGTACCTCCCTGCTACACTAATAGCAAGGCACATATCAGGTTTGGTACACAACATTGCATACATGATAGAACCTATGGCTGAGGCATAGGGAATGACTTTCATTTTCTCTCTATCTTCTGCCGTGGTCGGGCATTGAGTCTGAATCAACTTCACACCTTCTAACACAAGCAAGAACCCTTTCTTTGCTTGATCCATTTTGAACTTCTTAAAAACTTCATCAAGGTATGTACTTTGTGAAAGTCCAATTAGGCGTCTTGATCTATCTCTATAGATCTTGATGCCCAATATATTAGCAGCTTCACCGAGGTCTGATACATCTCCATCGTATCTACCTTTCCAAACACTTTTGACCTTGTTTTGGACTCTCACTTGCATGATTTGAATGGAACTAACCCAGACTGGCGCTGTTTTCAGCAGAATTGCCATGGTCTTATTTTTGTGCAGAAATAAAAGTTCTTGGAATGACCTGAAACTTCATGGAGAATATTTTTGGAATATATAAAAAATACTGGCGAAAGAATCAACGTCAGGGGCCCACACCCTGTCCACGAGGGTGGGAGGCACGCTCACCCCCCTGGGGCGCGCCCCCTGCCTCGTGGGCCTCCTGATGCTGCACCGACCTCAACTCCAACTCTATATATTCATGTTCGGGGAGAAAAAAAATGAGGGAGAAGGATTCATCACGTTTTATGATACGGAGCCGCCGCCAAGCCCTAATCTCTCTTAGGAGGGCTGATCTAGAGTCCGTTCGGGGCTCTAGAGAGGTGAATCCGTCGCCATCGTCATCATGAACCTTCCTCCATCACCAATTTCATCATGCTCACCGCTGTGCGTGAGTAATTCCATCGTAGGCTTGCTGGACAGTGATGGGTTGGATGATATTTATCATATAATCGAGTTAGTTTTGTTAGGGTTTGATCCCTAGTATCCATTATGTTCTGAGATTGATGTTGCTATGACTTTTCTATGCTTAATGCTTGTCACTAGGGCCCGAGTGCCATGATTTGAGATCTGAACCTATTATGTTTTCATGAATATATGTGAGTTCTTGATCCTATCTTGCAAGTCTATAGTCACCTATTATGTGTTATGATCCGTTAACCCCGAAGTGACAATAATCGGGATACTTACCGGTGATGACCGTAGTTTGAGGAGTTCATGTATTCACTAAGTGTTAATGCTTTATTCCGGTACTCTATTAAAAGGAGGCCTTACTATCCCTTAGTTTCCAATAGGACCCCGCTGCCACGGGAGGGTAGGACAAAAGATGTCATGCAAGTTCTTTTCCATAAGCACGTATGACTATGTTCGGAATACATGCCTACATTACATTGATGAACAGGAGCTAGTTCTGTGTCACCCTATGTTATAACTGTTGCATGAGGAATCGCATCCAACATAATTATCCATCACTAATCCATTGCCTACGAGCTTTTCACATATTGATCTTTTCTTAGTTACTTTTCCGTTGCCACTGTTACAATCACTACAAAACTACCACTGTTACTTTTGCTACCGTTACCGCTACTATCATATTACTTTGCTACTAAATACTTTGTTGCAGATATTAAGTCTTTCAGGTGCAGTTGAATTGACAACTCAACTGTTAATACTTGAGAATATTCTTTGGCTCCCCTTATGTCGAATCAATAAATTTCGGTTGAATACTCTACCCTCAAAAATTGTTGCGATCCCCTATACTTGTGGGTTATCAAGACTATTTTCTGGCGCCGTTGCCGGGGAGCATAGCTCTATTCTTTGAGTCACTTGGGATTTATATCTTCTGATCACTATGAAGAACTTGAAAGATGAAAGAACCAAGATTTTTCCCTCAACTACGAGGGGAGGTAAGGAACTGCCATCTAGCTCTGCACTTGATTCACCTTCTGTTATGAGTAAACTTGCGACACCTACTCCTGCTATTCATTCTGATATGTCGCATGTTATCGATGATGCCACTTCTGCTTTGCATGATGCTTATGATGAAACCACTTCTATGCTTGATAATATTGTGCCACTAGGTGAATTTCTTGATGAACAACTTGCTAGGGTTAGAGAGAATGAAATTATTGAAACTGATAATATTGATGAAAGTGATAATGAAGATTCTCCCCCTAGATATGAATTGCCTGTTGTGCCTGAGGGTTATGTTATGGATGAAGAAACTGCTAGATTCTTTTTAGCTTGCAATGATAGATATGATCTTAAGAAACTGTTAGCTAAGCTGAAAGAAATGTCTTTGAATGCTAGAATGAAATATGACCCTGCTTTTGCTACTTCACCTATCTGTATCACCGATAAGGATTATGATTTCTCTGTCGATCCTGAGTTATTTACTTTGGTTGAATCTGGTCCTTCTTATGGCTATGAATCTGAAACTGTTGTGGCACATATTACTAAATTAAATGATATAGCCACCATGTTCACTAATGATGAGAAAACTCGCTATTACTTTATCCTTAGGTTTTTTCCGTTCTCATTAAAGGGTGATGCTAAAATATGGTTTAATTCTCTTGATCCTGGTTGTGTGCGTAGTCCCCAGGATATGATTTATTACTTCTCTGCTAAATATTTCCCTGCTCATAAGAAACAAGCTGCCTTAAGGGAAATATAGAATTTTGTGCAAATTGAAGAAGAGAGTCTCCCACAAACTCGGGGGAGGCTTCTCCGATTACTTAATGCTTTGCCTGATCATCCTCTCAAGAAAAATGAAATACTTGATATCTTTTATAATGGTCTAACTAATGCTTCCAGAGACCACCTGGATAGTTGTGCTGGTTGTGTTTTCAGGGAAAGAACTATTGATAAAGTTGAATTGCTATTGAATAATATGTTGAGTAATGAAAATGATTGGACACTTCCTGAACCAACGCCTAAGCCAACTCCGAAGAAAAGGGGTATTCTATTTCTCAGTCCTGAAGATATGCAAGAGGCAAAGAAATCTATGAAAGAAAAGGGTATTAAAGCTGAAGATGTTAAGAATTTACCACCTATTGAAGAAATACATGGTCTTGATAACCCGACACAGGTAGTAAAGGTAAATTCTCTCTATAGATTTGATAAATGTGAAATCATGTCTACTAAAATTGCTAGCCAATGCTTGGATGAGTTTGATGACTTTATGGTTAAACAAGAAAACTTCAATTGTTATGTTGGGAGACAATTGAAACGTAATGCTTATATGATTGAACACTTGAGTGATTATATGTTTAGAGTTAAAGGTGAACTTAAACTTGTTAGTAAACATGCTTCTATGGTTACCACTAAAGTGGAACAAGTACTTAAAGCTCAGAATGATTTGCTCAATGAATTAAATAATAAGAAAAATGATAATGCTTTTAGAGTGGTGACTAGAGGGGGTAAAATGACTCAGGAACCTTTGTATCCTGAGGGCCACCCTAAGAAAATTGAGCAATATTCTCAGAGAACTAATGTTGATGCACCTAGTCCTTCTAAAAGGAAGAAAAAGAAAAATGATAGGACTTTGCATGCTTCTAGTGAACCTGTTGTTGACATACCTGAGAATCCCAATGATATTTCTATTTCTGATGCTGAAACACAATCTGGTAAAGAACATGAACCTAGTGATAATGTTAATGATGATGTTCATGTTGATGCTCAACCTAGCAATGACAATGATGTAGAGCTTGAACCTGTTGTTGATCTTGATAACCCACAATCAAGGAATCAACGTTATGATAAGAGAGACTCCGTTGCTGGGAAGCATGGTAAATAAAGAGAACCATGGGTTCAGAAACCCATGCCTTTTCCTCCTAAACCATCCAAGAAAAAGGATGATGAGGATTTTGAGCGCTTTGCTGAAATGATTAGACCTATTTTTTGCGCATGCGTTTGACTGATATGCTTAAAATGAATCCTTATGCTAAGTATATGAAAGATATTGTTACAAATAAAAGAAAGATACCGGAAGCTGAAATTTCCACCATGCTTGCTAATTATACTTTTAAGGGTGGAATACCAAAGAAAGTTGGAGATCCAGGAGTACCAACTATACCATGCTCCATTAAAAGAAACTATGTTAAAACTGCTTTATGTGATCTTGGAGCCGGTGTTAGTGTTATTCCTCTCTCTTTATATTGTATACTTGATTTGAATAAGTTGACACCTACTGAAATATCTTTGCAAATGGCTGATAAATCAACTGATATACCTGTCGGTATTTGTGAGGATGTGCTTGTTGTGGTTGCAAACATTACTATTTTAATGGACTTTGTTATTCTTGATATTCCCGAGGACGATAGTATGTCTATTATTCTTGGTAGACCCTTTTTGAATACTGCAGGGGCTGTTATTGATTGCAACAAAGGCAATGTCACTTTTCATGTTAATGGTAATGAGCATACGGTACACTTTCCAAGGAAACAACCTCAAGTCCATTGTATAAATTCTATTGGAAAAACTTCAATGATTACTATTGGAGGTTTTGAATTTCCTCTTCCTACTGTCAAGAAGAAATATGATATTCTTATTGTTGTGGACATGCATATCCCCGTTGAGGTAACCTAGTGTTATTCGAAAATTTTCTGGTTTCATGTTATTCGAAAAGAGTTTGTTAACAAGACTTGATCAACCTTGTTAATGGATTCCTTTTGATGAGCATGAGATGGATGAAGTTAGAAAGCACAACTATCTGTACCCTCCTTTTACTTTCTGTTATTTAGTTTAAATAAAGCAAAAATAGTATTTTCTGTCTGTTTTCTGAATTATCCTTGCAATAAAAAATACCCCAAAAATAAAAGTTCTCCAAATGTCATGAAAATTTAATATGATTTTTTCTAAAATATTTAAGAATTATTGGCACTGAGAACACACCAGGGGGACCCACCATGTGCCCATGAGGGTGGAGGGCGCGCCCACCCCTGAGGCGTACCCCCTGCCTCGTGGACCCCACGTGGCCCCCCTCCATTTATTCTTGCAGCCACACACTTCATCTTCCTCCAGAAAAAAATCCTCCACCAGCTCAAACCCGAGTTCTAGCTCATCTTGCTACCATTTTCGATCTCCTTGCTCAAAGCTCCATTCACAAAACTGCTTTGAGGGATTGTTCTTCAGTATGTGACTCCTCCAATGGTCCAATTAGTTTTTGTTCTAGTGCTTTATTTATTGCAAATTTTTGCTGCTTAGGTGACCCTATTCTTGAGCTTGCATGCCAAATTTATGTGGTCAAAAGTAGTTTTATTGCATGATATGGCCTCTAGGCACTTGTGGGAGTAGTTGCTATCAATCTTGTTGAGTTTGGTTCACTTTTATTTTGAGTTACTCAAAACTTCAGAAATTTTTCAGAGGAAATGATGAAGAGATTGTTGAGGGGCTCTTCGAGCCGAAGCTCGAAGGATAAGAAAAGTGAAGAGAATAAGAAGCCCAAATATAATCTCCCTCGCACTGCGGAGGTTCGGCCGTGCGAATGGCCTTGTGATGAGTTCTTGAGAGCAGCCGGGATTCATGATGATTTTTATTACTTGGCTGAGAATGCAGGCCTCACCGACTTCCTCCATGACCAGCGCGAACAGTATCTCCGCCCCACTAATATTTTCGTGCAAATTTTTTACTTTCATGCTAAGAAATCACCACCTCCAGTGGAATTTCATTTATACGATGAGGTTAAGGAGATGTCACTTTATGGTTTTTGTCGGGTTTGTAAGATACCCTTTGAGGGCAGTATAGAGGAACCACATTGTAATGATGTGGAGGGGTTTATTGATATGATTGTTGTAGGGGAAACGAGGAAGGTTTTCGATGCAAGAATTACTAGCATACATTTTCCTGTTCGACGTTACTTTGCAATATTTGCTAGTAGATGATTAATTGGTCGCGGGAACAGTGGAAACCTTAGTGCCCCTGATATTGTTATTTTGCGCCATGCTTTGTTTCGTGATACCACTTTTAGTTTAGGCGCTATTGTTGCTAAACGGTTAAATCTGAACCGTACAAAGGGTCCCGTATTTGGAGGCATCTTTGCCTCGCGCCTTGCTGCACACTTTAACATACCTATTAGGCATTATGAGAAAGATTAAAAGTTGTTGCCTCCTATATTTCTAGATTATAAGAGTATGGTAGCACATGATTTTAGTGTTAAGATAAGAAGAAGATGCTTAAATATAGACTGATATTTGATAAAAATTACTTTGACACTATTACCTTGCCTGCTCCCTCTTTGTTCAACATATTTTCAGGCACGTACCTTGTTTTGCCGAAGGCCATTCATGCATACTCGAGCCTGACATCAGCTCCACAGCCTAAGCTGGAGCCACCACTTGATCCTCACCGTCAGTCTGTTTATAAGTGGGATCCGGAGGAAATCGCCAACCAGTGGCACCCAGAGGACACTCCTCCGTGATGCTCCCTTATGCTCCACTGACCTCAACTCCAACTCTATATATTCACGTACGGGGAGAAAAAATGAGGGAGAAGGATTCATCATGTTTGACGATACGGAGCCGCCGTCAAGCCCTAATCTCTCTCGGGATGGAGTGATTCCAAAAGCCCATCAGCATGGAGTTTCTTCATGCGCTTTACACCAATATGACCTAAACGGCAGTGCCACAAATAAGTTGCACAATCATTATTAAACTTATATCTTTTGGCTTCAATACTATGAATATGTGTATCACTACTATCGAGATTCAATAAAAATAGACCACTCATCAAGGGTGCATGACCATAAAAGATATTACTCATATAAATAGAACAACCATTATTCTCTGATTTAAATGAATAACCGTCTCGCATCAAACAAGATCCAAATATAATGTACATGCTTAACGCTGGCACCAAATAACAATTATTCAGGTCTAAAACTAATCCCGAAGGTAGATGTAGATGTAGCGTGCCGACCGCGATCACATTGACTTTGGAACCATTTCCCACGCGCATGGTCACCTCGTCCTTAGCCAATCTTCGCTTAATCCGTAGCCCCTGTTTCGAGTTGCAAATATGAGCAACAGAACCAGTATCAAATACCCAAGCGCTAATGCGAGCATTAGTAAGGTACACATCAATAACATGTATGTCAAATATACCTTTCAATTTGCCATCCTTCTTATCTGCCAAATACTTGGGGCAGATCCGCTTCCAGTGACCAGTCCCTTTGCAGTAGAAGCACTCAGTCTCAGGCTTAGGTCCAGACTTGGGTTTCTTCACTTGAGCAACAACTTGCTTGCCGTTCTTCTTGAAGTTCTCCTTCTTCCCTTTGCCCTTCTTCTTGAAACTAGTGGTCTTGTTGACCATCAACACTTGATGCTCCTTCTTGATTTCTACCTCCGCAGCTTTAAGCATTGCGAAGAGCTCGGGAATTGTCTTATCCATCCCTTGCTTATTATAGTTCATCACAAAGCTTTTGTAGCTTGGTGGCAGTGATTGAAGAACTCTATCAATGACACTATCATTAGGGAGATTAACTCCTAGTTGAGTCAAGTGGTTGTGGTGCTAGACATTCTGAGTATATGTTGACTGACAGAACTATTCTCCTCCATCTTGCAGCTATAGAACTTATTTGAGATTTCTTATCTCTCAATTCGGGCATTTGCTTGAAATATTAAGTTCAACTCCTGGAACATCTCATATGCTCCATGACATTCAAAATGTCGTTGAAGTCCTGATTCTAAGCCGTAAAGCATGGGACACTGAACTATCGAGTAGTCATCAGCTTTGCTCTTCCAGACGTTCATAACATCTGGTGTTGCGCATGCAGCGGGCTTTGCACCTAGCGGTGCTTCTAGGGCATAATTCTTCTATGCAGCAATGAGGATAATCCTCAAGTTACGGACTCAGTCCGTGTAGTTGCTACCATCATCTTTCAACTTAGCTTTCTCTAGGAACACATTAAAATTCAAAGGAACAAAAGCACGGGTCATTTATCTACAACAACATAGACATGCAAAATACTATCAGGTACTAAGTTCATGATAAATTAAAGTGCAATTAATCATATTACTTAAGAATTCCCACTTGAAAGACATCCTTCTAGTCATCTAAATGATCATGTGATCCATATCAACTAAACCATGTCCGATCATCACGTCAGATGGAGAAGTTTTCAATGGTGAACATCACTATGTTGATCATATCTACTATATGATTCACGCTCGACCTTTCGGTCTCAGTGTTCCGAGGCCATATCTGCATATGCAAGGCTCGTCGAGTTTAACCTGAGTAGTCTGCTTGTGCAAAACTGGCTTGCACCCATTGTATGTGAACGTAGAGCTTATCACACCCGATCATCACGTGATGTTTCGGCACGACGAACTGTAGCAACGGTGCATACTCAGGGAGAACACTTATACCTTGAATTTAGTGAGAGATCATCTTATAATGCTACCGCCGTACTAAGAAAAATAAGATGCATAGAAGATAAACATCACATGCAATCAATATAAGTGATATGATATGGCCATCATCATCTTGTGCCTTTGATCTCCATCTTCAAAGCACCGTCATGATCACCATCGTCACCAGCTTGACACTTTGATCTCCATCGTAGCATCATTGTCGTCTCGCCAACTATTGCTTCCACGACTATCGCTGCCGCTTAGTGATAAAGTAAAGAAATTAGATGGCGACTGCATTTCATACAATAAAGCGACAACCATATGGCTCCTGCCAGTTGCCGATAACTTTGTTACAAAACATGATCATCTCATACAACAATTTATATAATCATGTCTAGACCATATCACATCACAACATGGCATGCAAAAACAAGTTAGACGTCCTCTACTTTTTTGTTGCAAGTTTTACGTGGCTGCTACGGGCTTAGCAATAACCATTCTTACCTACGCATCAAAAACCAAAACAATTTTTCCTCAAGTGTGATGTTTTAACCTTCAACAAGGACCGGGCGTAGTCACACTCGATTCAACTAAAGTTGGAGAAACAAACACTGTAGTGACCCGACCTCAGACGGTCAAGTCTCTGTGCTTAAGTGTCATCCCTGGATCGGTATGCTGACACACACACAGTACTCAAGGATTTATAACAGAGGTAAATCACATGTATAAAGTAACGTAAATACTATTACCTCAATCCATATAGAGGAAGTAACAAAGATTGTGGATTCCCATCAACACCAACGACGAAGTTGAGTGTAGAAATTGTAACCCTATGGTTGTGTTCTTTATGGTTGTGTCCTATTTCTCCACAACAACTACTTCCTTCACAGTTAGGGAATTCATCCTTGTGTTCTTTATGGTTGTGTCCTATTTCTCCACAAAGCTTGCATGCACAAGGTTTCTTCATATCCTTTCCAGAAGGCTTCAATTTCTGGGACACAAACTGAGACTTTAGCAGAGTCAACTTAAAATCTTTCCAAGTGTTTACTCCTTGCCATCCATTGATGGTTTGGTACATCCTCCACCAAGTAGCAGCACCTCTTTTAAAGCACTTGAAGAGCATGCTGGGCTATATCCTTTCCGGCTATAGGGTTATTCTTCACGTGATTCTCCATGTTCTGAATCCATCGGTCTGTCTCCAACTGACTCATCGGTCCAGAAAATACAAGCTCATCTCCATTCATCCTCTATTGGGTCCATGGGTTTTGGGGTGAGATAAAACCGATAGAGAGGGATTCACACAATGCAAACAATAGTTTTGAAGAGACAGATTTTTATTTTGTGGCTGTCGGAAAAACATCAAACAAATGATAGCTCACAATCGTCGTATCTAACGTAGGTATATAACAGGGGTTTGGTCTTCTAAAGGTCAATAAATCTTCAAAATCACCAGACTCTTCAAGTCTTGCTCATGTCTCCGATGGCTTTCTTCCGATCGTGCTTGTCCTTCTCAAATTCTTTTGCCAGATCATCTCTGTCGTCGCAAATTCTATCGTGATGTCCTTTAATATTTCTGGAGTTGCGTTCCAACTTCTGGATTTGAACATCCTTGACATGAACCATGGTCCTACTGTCCTTCAGTTCCTGACAAATCTCCGGTATCTCGAGGTTGTAGCTCCTCCAGCTTGGCTACTTTTAGCTTCTGGTTCCTGAGTTCTTCACGAAATGCTTCCTTGTCTAATACGGCTTCCTGGAGCTCCATCTTAAAATTCTTGATGTACTACTCCAGATCTTGGTGATACACCGGATAAGGTTAAAACTTCATCTTTTGCTGATAGATGCTCCATCAGCCTTCTACCATCCAATCCATCCGAAGAAATGCATGCTTAGCTCAGCTCGGTGACCATAGTATTAGTGGCGATGACATCATGGATAATCATGTTTCATCCCTTGTCATTGCCATGAGCTATCTTCCAGAGTTGATATCTCCTGCCTTAGGGTTTTCTTGACAAAACTTTGAGTTCTCATGCTCCATGTTCCGGTCTTTCTCCGATACACCTTGAGCTCGGGTATTGACGGCTTCCATAGTCTGGAAAATTCCAATAGGGTAGCCTTCCTAGGTCATACAAATCTAGAAATTCTACAGGGCCTTCAAATTATCCTAGTCTTCGGAGTCTTCAATCATTGCAATTTCCATTATTATAATGCACAATAAAATCCTCTTCATTCCGAAGTGGTCTTAGTTGTCCGATATCTTGTACTTCTTGGAGTGGTCTCATCAGTCGAATCTTCCTGGTCAAAAGGGAAAAGGGGTATGGTCTCACTAAAAGGGAATATTTGAATAAGATCAGAAGAGAAGAGAGGTAAAAGATCTTTTTCGAAAATGAAGTTGTGGAGAAAATCTTTCCTATGGGCTTGCCAGTTTCTAGGGGTCACGTCCTACAGTCAACATGTGCTCTGATACCATCTTGTAGCGACCTGACCTCAGACGGTCAAGTCTCTGTGCTTAAGTGTCATCCCTGGATCGGTATGCTGACACACACAGTACTCGAGGATTTATAATAGAGGTAAATCACATGTATAAAGTAACGTAAATACCATTACCTCAATCCATATAGCGGAAGTAACAAAGGTTGTGGATTCCCATCAACACCAACGGCAAAGTTGAGTGTAGAAATCGTAACCCTAACGTATCACTTACTCGTCGTAAGATTCCTGCAACATGAGACGTTGCAGCCACAAAGGGTCACTACATTGAATGTACTGGCAAATTCACACCAGAGGATAATGATGAATAATAGCTATCACTACATGCATATTTGGCTGGTGGAAAAGCTCTATGGTTATAGTGCTTTTGCGAAAAGCCAATTTTTTCCTACTGCAAAGGAATATATTTTATTTAACTACAAAGTTTGTTGATAAAATATTGAGAAGGTTCCTCCAACTCAATCCCAAATTAAAAGTTAACAACCCAACAAAATTAATTATATAGAGTGATGAGATCAATATGATAATCCAAGAACCAGATACTCAAGACGTCCATAACCGGGGACACGACTAACCATGATTAGTTTGTACACTCTGCAGAGGTTTGCACACTTTTCCCCACAAGACTCGATCTCCTCCGTTGGATTTCTCGCACTACATGATGTTTGAGAAACGGATGACCGAGACACAGTCTTTCAGAAGCATTAACTCTTTACTCCGGATAGACTATACCACCTACAACCCACTACCTGCTAGTCTATCTCTTCAAGAGCTTCCCGCAACTTACTCAACTGTGCTAGAGCCCATAATAGCTTGTGGCTGCACACGGAAGTTTCTAGCATGAATAATCTTATGATCCCTTTGAGCCTGGGTGGCATTCCATAGGGTGATCACATGGGTCCTCCGGGATCACCTTGGGCAAACATTGGGTTCTCTAGGTGCCCGGGCAAACCACTGGGTGCTCCAGGGTGCCCCAACCAATCCACCCAGATGTGTATTAAAGTTTCCACCTTAAGTTGAACTATTAATTAATAACTCTCACATCTGTCATTAATTCTCTCAAACCAATCCACGTCTACGAGCATAGCATAGCAATATGAGCATAACGTAAAGGTAACTCCCAGGGTTTGAATGCAGGGCAATAGGTTCCTACCTCATCAACTACTTCTCGATACCCACATGTTATCAATTCCTAACCATGCAATGTTTGAGGGTGAAACTAATGCATAAAAACTGGGTATGAAAGGGATATGATCAAAGTGTGAACTTGCCTTGTACTATTGATGAAGATGATTTGCACTCATAACTCTTGATAGTTCTACTCGTCACACTCTGTTCAATCTATCGTGAGCAAGCAATAGTAACCACACATAAGCAATCACTCAACAGATCGGGAAGAATGAAGAAGACAGTTCGAAAAACATCAAAACCAACAAATAACTCTTGCAACATAAAACAATTTCTAACAATACCAAAGTTATGTGAATTTGGCCTTATCATAAAGTTTAAGTCAAGAGCTTCGATTTGCAAAAAGAATCAACTAAATCGGAGTTATAAAACTCAAGTTATGACCAAAAGAAGTTTGAATTCAAATCTGATCTAATTCAAATTTTAAGCTTTCAGAAACATGTTTAAGTTGGATTACTGGATAGAGGAGATCATAACAAGGAGGTGGGCGTTGGTTTCGTTGGGTTTGGACTAACGAGTAAAAAGTTATGGCTATTTGAAAAATCAATACCAAGTTGTTTTACGGAAGAAAAATAGCTACGGCTAAGGTCTAATGTATAAATAAGTAGATTAATTGATAATCTAATTATTCTATCGTATTAGTCTAGAAATAATAAACTACGGAGTAGAGAAAAGACGACTTCGGAGAGAAGAGACAATTTCCAGAAGTCGCGCCGGAGAGGAGAAAAATATTTTTCTTAAATGAATCTAGTCAAACCAAAATATTGATTTAACCCGAATCAGATGATTTTTGGAGGCTCTATGGTTCTATATTTATAGGTGGAAAAGAGGTTTAAGGGTCAAAGGCTAGGCAATGTGGGACTAAATGTAGACGAAAATATACGAAATAGAGAAGAAAAGGCTAACGCCTCGCACGGGCCTAAAGGCCTCGGCCGGCCGCGCGCTGTACACGAGCTGCATTTTTTTCCGTAGTCTATTTTTTTTTCTGAAATTTGTTTAAAAAAAATAAACATTAACGAAAATAAAATAAAAAAAGACAAAAGAAAATAAAAGAAAAACGGTCTGGCCTGCTGCTATGCTACGCATATGGGCGGCGGTTAGTTCCAAGCGCACGCATAGATTTTTTTCTTTTTTATATAAAAACAAAAAAGAAAACTGGATAACGATAATAAAATAAAATTTTATATAGGCATATTATATATCAAAATTTTCAGAAAAAGATTTTCTACAACGTGAATATTTCTCTAGTGCCAAATAAGATTCACAAAATTTCAAATAATTCAAACAGTGCTACTTCTACAATAAAACTCAATAAAAATCATTTTAGAAATACCAAAATTATTTCAAAATTATTTCTCTCCAATTTTCTGATGTAGGGAATCATTTTACCCTATTTTCCATTTATTTTATTTTTGGAGAAAAATAATTTGAATAAAATCCAAATAACTCCAAATTGAAAATAATTTCAAATGGACTTTAAATTTGATCATTTTAAACTTCCAACTCATATTTCATATATTTTGAAGAAGTTATTGTATCTTCTCTCATTAAAATCATTGAGTTGCTTAAAGTTTCTGAATTTGAAATATTTTCAAATAAAATTCAAATCTTTTCAAAAACCCACTTTTCATTTAATTAAATGGAAGAAGTCATACCATCTTCTCTCGAGGGTTTTGTATTTGAAAAGAATTTGAATTTAAGGAGATCAAAATGCAAAAAGGTGAAAGTTTGGGAAAGTCCTTTTATTCCCTCTCATTTAACTTTCAAAAAGTTTCGAATTTCACTCAATCAATCATGCAACAATCAAACAATCAATCAATCTATCTATTTATTATAACATTCCAAAATTTAGAATTTTGGGATGTTACAAACACCCACTGGCCACATGTGTGCGAAGCACGGCAGTAGAACCAGTCTCATGAACGCGGGCATGTAATGTTGGTCTAGGCCGCTCCATCCAACAATATTGCCGAATCAAAGTATGACATGCTGGTAAGAAGTATGACTATTATCACCCACAACTCTTTGTGTTCTACTCGTGCATAAAACATCTACGCATAGTCCTGGCTTGGATGCCACTGTTGGGGAACACAGTATTTCAAAAAAAATTCCTATGATCACTCAAGATATATCTAGGAGATGCATAGCAACGAGAGGGGAGAGTGTGCCTACGTACCCTCGTAGACCGAAAGCGGAAGCGTTTAGTAACGCGGTTGATGTAGTCGAACGTCTTCACGATCCAACTGATCAAGTACCGAACGCACGACACCTCCGCGATCTGCACACATTCAGCTCGGTGACGTCCCTCATACTCTTGATCCAGCTGAGGCCAAGGGTGAGTTTCGTCAGCATGATGGCATGTTGGCGATGATGATGAAGTTACCGACGCAGGGCTTCGCCTAAGCACTATGACAATATGACCGAGGTGTAAAACTGTGGAGGGGGGCACCGCACATGGCTAAAGATCAACTTGTGTGTCTATGGGGTGCCCCCCTCCCTCGTATATAAAGGAGGGGAGGAGGAGGAGGGCCGGCCACAAGGGGCGCGCCCAAGGGGGGAGTCCTCCTCCTAGTAGGAGTAGGTTTCCCCCTTTCCTAGTCCAAGTAGGAGAAGAAGGGAGGAGATTAAGAAGAGAATGAAAGGGGGGCCGCCCCCTAGAACTACTCCAATTCGGTTTGGACTAGGGGGGCGCCACACCTTGGCCTGCCTCCTCTCTTCCACCATTAGGCCCATGAAGCCCAATAACTTCCCGGGGGGGTTTCGTAACCCCCGGTACTCCGGAACTTATCCGAAATGACCCGAATCATTCCTGTGTCCGAATGTAGCCTTCCAATATATGAATCTTTATGTCTCAACCATTTCAAGACTCCTCGTCATGTCTGTGATCATATCCGGGACTCTGAACAACCTTTGGTACATCAAATCACATAACTCATAATACATATCATCAACGAACGTTAAGCATGCGGACCCTACAGGTTCGAGAACTATGTAGACATGACCGAGACTCATATCCGGTCAATAACCATAGCGGAACCTGGATGCTCATATTGGTTCCTACATATTCTAGGAAAATATTTATCGGTCAAACTGCATAACAACATTGTTTGGGAACGTACTAATTTCAAAAATTTCCTACGCACACGCAAGATCATGGTGATGCATAGTAACGAGAGGGGAGAGTGTCGTCTACATACTCTCGTAGACTGTAAGCGGAAGCGTTATGACAACGCGGTTGATGTTGTCGTACGTCTTCACGATCGACCGATCCTCAGTATGGAACGTACGACACCTCCGCGTTCAGCACACGTTCAGCTCGGTGACGTCTCGCGAACTCACGATCCAGTAGAGCTTCCAGGAAGATCTTCGTCAGCACGACGACATGGTGACGGTGTTGATGAAGCTACCGACGCAGGGCTTCGCCTAAGCACCGCTATGATATGACCGAGGTGGATTACGGTGGAGGGGGCACCACACATGGCTAAGAGATCAATGATCAATTGTTGTGTCTCCTAGGGGTGCCCCCCCTCCCCGTATATAAAGGAGTGGAGGAGGGGACGGACCGGCCTCCTATGGCGCGTCCCATGAGGAGTCCTACTCCCAGCGGGAGTAGGACTCCCCCTTCCAAGTAGGAGTAGGAGAGGAGAAGGAAGGGATAGAAGGAGAAAAGGAAAGGGGGCGCCCCCCTCCTTGTCCAATTAGGACTAGAGGGGGACGCGCGGCTGCCCTGGCCGCCCCTCCTCTTCTCCCACTAAGGCCCATTAGGCCCAATATACTCCCCAGGGGGTTCCAGTAACCCCCCGGCACTCCGGTATATGTCTGAAACCTCCCGAAACACTTCCGGTGTCCGAACATAGTCGTCCAATATATCGATCTTTATGTCTCGACGATTTCAAGACTCCTCGTCATGTCCGTGATCATATCCGGGACTCTGAACTGCCTTCGGTACATCAAAACACAAAAACTCATAATACCGATCGTCACAGAACTTTAAGCGTGCGGACCCTACAGGTTCGAGAAGTATGTAGACATGACCGAGACACGTCTCCGGTCAATAACCAATAGCGGAACCTGGATGCTTAGATTGATTCCTGCATATTCTACGAAGATCTTTATCGGTCAAACCGCATAACAACATACGTTGTTCCCTTTGTCATCGGTATGTTACTTGCCCGAGATTCGATCGTCGGTATCTCAATACCTAGTCCAATCTCATTACCGGCAAGTCTCTTTACTCGTTCTGTAATGCATCATCCCGTAACTAACTCATTAGTCACATTGCTTGCAAGGCTTGTAGTGATGTGCATTACCGAGAGGGCCCAAAGATACCTCTCCGACAATCGGAGTGACAAATCCTAATCTCGATCTATGCCAACTCAACAAGTACCATCGGAGACACCTGTAGAGCACCTTTATAATCACCCAGTTATGTTGTGATGTTTGGTAGCACACAAAGTGTTCCTCCGGTATTCAGGAGTTGCATAATCTCATAGTCAGAGGAACATGTATAAGTCATGAAGAAAGCAGTAGCAACAAACTAAACGATCATCGTGCTAAGCTAACGGAATGGGTCAAGTCAATCACATCATTCTCTAATAATGTGATCCCGTTAATCAAATGAAAACGCATGTCTATGGCTAGGAAACTTAACCATCTTTGATTCAATGAGCTAGTCAAGTAGAGGCATAGTAGTGGCACTTTGTTTGTCTATGTATTCACACATGTACTAAGTTTCCAGTTAATACAATTCTAGCATGAATAATAAACATTTATCATGATATAAGGAAATAAATAGTAACTTTATTATTGCCTTTAGGGCATATTTCCTTCAGTCTCCCACTTGCACTAGAGTCAATAATCTAGTTCACATCGTCATGTGATTTAACATCAATAGTTCACATCTTTATGTGATTAGTTCACATCACCATGTGACTAATACCCAAAGGGTCTACTAGATTCAATAATCTAGTTCACATCGCTATGTGATTAACACCCAAAGAGTGATCATGTTTTGCTTATGAGAGAAGTTTAGTCTACGGGTCTGCAATATTCAGATCTGTATGTATTTTGCAATTTTCTATGTCTACAATGCTCTGCATGGAGCTACTCCAGGTAATTGCTCCCACTTTCAATATGTATCCAGATCGAGACTTGGAGTCATCTAGATCGAAGTAAAAAGCTTGCATCGATGTAACTCTTTACGACGAACTCTTTTATCACCTCCATAACCGAGAAATATTTCCTTAGTCTTCCAAGGATAATTTTGACCGCTGTCCAGTGATCTACTCCTAGATCACTATTGTACTCCTTTGCCAAACTCAGGGCAGGGTATACAATAGGTCTGGTACATAGCATGGCATACTTTATAGAACCTATGACTGAGGCATAGGGAATAACTTTTCATTCTCTTTCTATTTTCTACCGTGGTCGGGTTTTGAGTCTTTACTCAATTTCACACCTTGCAACACAGGCAAGAACTCCTTATTTAACTTTTTCATTTTGAACTACTTCAAAATCTTGCCAAGGTATGTACTTATTGAAAAAACTTATCAAGCGTCTTGATCTATCTCTATAGATCTTGATGCTCAATGTGTAAGCAGCTTCATCGAGGTCTTTCTTTGAAAAACTCTTTTTAAACACTCCTTTTGTTGGGGAACGTTGCAGAAAATTAAAATTTTTCCTACGGTTTCACCAAGATCCATCTATGAGTTCATCTAAGCAACGAGTCAAGGGAGAGAGTTTGCATCTACATACCACTTGTAGATCGAGTGCGGAAGCTTTCAAGGGGATGGTGATGAGGGAGTCGTACTCGCCGTGATTCGGATCACCGACGACCAAGTGCTGAAAGGACAGCACCTCCGCGTTCAACACACGTACAGTACGGGCGACGTCTCCTCCGTCTTGATCCAGCAAGGAGGAAGGAGAGGTTGACGAAGACAGCTCCAACGGCAACACGACGACGTGGTGTTGTTGGTGCAGCAGTACTCCGACAGAGCTTCGCCAAGCACGTACGGAGGAGGAGAGGTGTTGGGGAGGGGAGGGGCTGCGCCTTGGCTTGTGGTTTGCAGCCCTCCCCTCACCCCTCTATATATAAGAGGAGAGGGGCAAGGGGCCGGCCCTCTAGGGGAAACCCTAGAGGGGGCGGCGGCCAAAGGGAGAGGGGAAAGAGGGGAGGCTTGCCCCCCAAGCTAGGGGGGCGCCCCCTTTAGGGTTTCCCCTCCCCTTGCCCTAGCCGCATGGGCCTAGGTGCGGAGGCGCGCCCAGCCCACTAGGGGCTGGCTCCCTCTCCCACACATCCCATGTGGCCCCCCCGGGAGGGGTGGCCCCACCCGGTGGACCCCCGGAACCCTTCCGGTGGCCCCGGTACAATACCGGTATGCCACTGAAACTTTCCGGTGTTCGTTTAACCACTTTCCTTATATAAATCTTTACCTCCGGACCATTTCGGAACTCCTCGTGACGTCCGGGATCTCATCTGGGACTCCGAACAACATTCAGTAATCACATACTTGTCTTCCTGATAACCCTAGCATCACCGAACCTTAAGTGTGTAGACCCTACGGGTTCGGGTGACATGCAGACATGACCGAGATGACCTCAGGTCAATAACCAACAGCGGGATCTGGATACCCATGTTGGCTCCCACATGCTCCTCGATGTTGTCATCGGATGAACCACGATGTCGAGGATTCGATCAAACCCCGTATACAATTCCCTTTGTCAATCGGTACGTTACATGCCCGAGACTCGATCGTCGGTATCCCAATACCTCGTTCAGTCTCGTTACCGGCAAGTCACTTTACTCGTACTGCAATGCATGATCCCGTGATCAAACACTTGATCACCTTGAGCTCATTATGATGATGCATTACTGAGTGGGCCCAGAGATACCTCTCCGTCATACAGAGTGACAAATCCCAGTCTCGATCCGTGTCAACCCAACAGACACTTTCGGAGATACCTGTAATGCACCTTTATAGTCACCCAGTTACGTTGTGACGTTTGGTACACCCAAAGCACTCTTACGGTATCCGGGAGTTACACGATCTCATGGTCTAAGGAAGAGATACTTGACATTGAAAAAGCTCTAGCAAAACGAACTACACGATCTTGTGCTATGCTTAATATTGGGTCTTGTCCATCACATCATTCTCCTAATGATGTGATCCCGTTATCAACGACATCCAATGTCCATAGCCAGGAAACCATGACTATCTGTTGATCACAACGAGCTAGTCAACTAGAGGCTCACTAGGGACATATTGTGGTCTATGTATTCACACATGTATTACGATTTCCGGATAATACAGTTATAGCATGAATAAAAGACTATTATCATGAACAAAGAAATATAATAATAACACTTTTATTATTGCCTCTTGGGCATATTTCCAACAGTCTCCCACTTGCACGAGAGTCAATAATCTAGTTACATTGTGATGAATCGAACACCCATAGAGTTCTGGTGTTGATCATGTTTCGCTCGCGAGAGAGGTTTAGTCAACGGATCTGCGACATTCAGATCCGTATGTACTTTGCAAATTTCTATGTCTCCATCTTGAACATTCTCACGGATGGAGTTGAAACGACGCTTGATGTGCCTGGTCTTCTTGTGAAATCTGGGCTCCTTCGCAAGGGCAATAGCTCCAGTATTGTCACAGAAAAGTTTGATCGGCCCCGACGCATTGGGTATGACTCCTAGGTCGGTGATGATCTCTTTCACCCAAATAGCTTCATGCGCTACCTCCGAGGCTGCCATGTACTCCGCTTCACATGTAGATCCCGCCACGACGCTCTGCTTGCAGCTGCACCAACTTACTGCTCCACCATTCAACATATACACGTATCCGGTTTGTGACTTAGAGTCATCCAGATCTGTGCCGAAGCTAGCGTCGACGTAACCCTTTACGACGAGCTCTTCGTCACCTCCATAAACGAGAAACATGTCCTTTGTCCTTTTCAGGTACTTCAGGATATTCTTGACCACTGTCCAGTGTTCCTTGCCGGGATTACTTTGGTACCTTCCTACCAAACTTACGGCAAGGTTTACATCAGGTCTGGTACACAGCATGGCATACATAATAGATCCTATGGGTGAAGCATAGGGGATGACACTCATCTCTTCTATATCTTTTGCCATGGTCGGGCATTGAGCCGAGCTCAATCTCACACCTTGCAATACAGGCAAGAACCCCTTCTTGGACTGATCCATTTTGAACTTCTTCAAAATTTTATCAAGGTATGTGCTTTGTGAAAGACCTATGAGGCGTCTCGATCTATTTCTATAGATCTTGATGCCTAATATATAAGCAGCTTCTCCAAGGTCCTCCATTGAAAAACACTTATTCAAGTAGGCCTTAATGTTGTCCAAGAATTCTATATCATTTCCCATCAAAAGTATGTCATCTACATATAATATGAGAAATGCTACAGAGCTCCCACTCACTTTCTTGTAAACGCAGGCTTCTCCATAAGTCTACATAAACCCAAACGCTTTGATCATCTCATCAAAGCGAATGTTCCAACTCCGAGATGCTTGCACCAGCCCATAAATGGATCGTTGGAGCTTGCATACTTTGTTAGCATTCTTAGGATTGACAAAACCCTCCGGCTGCATCATATACAGTTCTTCCTTAAGATGACCGTTAAGGAATGCTGTTTTGACGTCCATCTGCCATATCTCATAATCATAGTATGCGGCAATTGCTAACATGATTCGGACGGACTTAAGCTTCGCCACGGGAGAGAAAGTCTCATCGTAGTCAATCCCTTGAACTTGCCGATAACCCTTAGCGACAAGTCGAGCTTTATAGATGGTAACATTACCATCCGCGTCCGTCTTCTTCTTAAAGATCCATTTGTTTTCTATCGCTCGCTGATCATCGGGCAAGTCAGTCAAAGTCCATACTTTGTTTTCATACATGGATTCTATCTCGGATTTCATGGCTTCTAGCCATTTGTTGGAATCTGGGCCCGCCATCGCTTCTTCATAGTTCGAAGGTTCACCGTTGTCTAACAACATGATTTCCAGGACAGGGTTGCCGTACCACTCTGGTGCGGAACGTGTCCTTGTGGACCTACGAAGTTCAGTAGCAACTTGATCCGAAGTACCTTGATCATCATTATTTTCCTCTTCGGTTGGTGTAGGCATCACAGGAACATTTTCCTGGGCTGCACTACTTTCCGGTTCAAGAGGTAGTACTTCATCAAGTTCTACTTTCCTCCCACTTACTTCTTTCGAGAGAAACTCTTTTTCCAGAAAGGATCTGTTCTTGGCAACAAAGATCTTGCCATCGGATCTTAAGTAGAAGGTATACCCAATGGTTTCTTTAGGGTATCCTATGAAGACGCATTTTTCCGACTTGGGTTCGAGCTTTTCAGGTTGAAGTTTCTTGACATAAGCATCGCATCCCCAAACTTTTAGAAACGACAGCTTAGGTTTCTTCCCAAACCACAATTCATACGGTGTCGTCTCAACGGATTTAGACGGTGCCCTATTTAAAGTGAATGTAGCTGTCTCTAGAGCGTATCCCCAAAATGATAGTGGTAAATCGGTAAGAGACATCATAGATCGCACCATATCTAATAGAGTGCGATTACGACGTTCGGACACACCGTTACGCTGAGGTGTTCCAGGCGGCGTTAGTTGTGAAACGATTCCACATTTCCTTAAGTGTGTACCAAATTCGTGACTTAAGTATTCTCCTCCATGATCTGATCGTAGGAATTTTATCTTTCGGTCACGTTGATTCTCTACCTCATTCTGAAATTCCTTGAACTTTTCAAAGGTCTCGGACTTGTGTTTCATTAAGTAGACATACCCATATCTACTCAAGTCATCAGTGAGAGTGAGAACATAACGATATCCTCCGCGAGCCTCAACACTCATTGGACCGCACACATCGGTATGTATGATTTCCAACAAGTTGGTTGCTCGCTCCATTGTTCCGGAGAACGGAGTCTTGGTCATCTTGCCCATGAGGCATGGTTCGCATGTGTCAAATGATTCATAATCGAGAGACTCTAAAAGTCCATCAGCATGGAGCTTCTTCATGCGCTTGACACCAATGTGACCAAGGCGGCAGTGCCACAAGTATGTAGGACTATCGTTATCAACTTTACATCTTTTGGTATTCACGCTATGAATATGTGTAGTATTACGCTCGAGATTCATTAAGAATAAACCATTGACCATCGGAGCATGACCATAAAACATGTCTCTCATATAAATCGAACAACCATTATTCTCAGACTTAAATGAGTAGCCATCTCGTATTAAACGAGATCCAGATACAATGTTCATGCTCAAACTTGGCACTAAATAACAATTATTAAGGTTCAAAACTAATCCCGTGGGTAAATGTAGAGGTAGCGTGCCGACGGCGATCACATTGACTCTGGAACCATTCCCGACGCGCATCGTCACCTCGTCCTTCGCCAGTCTCCGCTTATTCCGCAGCCCCTGCTGTGAGTTACAAATATGAGCAACGGCACCGGTATCAAATACCCAGGAGTTACTACGAGTACTGGTAAGGTACACATCAATTACATGTATATCAAGTATACCTTTAGTGTTGCCGGCCTTCTTATCCGCTAAGTATTTGGGGCAGTTCCGCTTCCAGTGACCCTTCCCCTTGCAATAAAAGCACTCAGTCTCAGGCTTGGGTCCATTCTTTGACTTCTTCCCGGCAACTGGCTTACCGGGCGCGGCAACCTCCTTGCCGTCCTTCTTGAAGTTCTTCTTACCCTTGCCCTTCTTAAACTTAGTGGTCTTATTGACCATCAACAGTTGATGTTCTTTCTTGATTTCAACCTCTACTGACTTCAGCATAGAAAATACTTCAGGAATGGTCTTTACCATCCCCTGCATATTGTAGTTCATCACAAAGCTCTTGTAGCTTGGTGGGAGCGACTGAAGGATTCTGTCAATGACTGCCTCATCAGGGAGGTTAATATTCAGCTGGGTCATACGGTTGTGCAACCCAGACATCTTGAGTATGTGCTCACTGACAGAACTATTTTCCTCCATCTTACAACTATAGAACTTGTCGGAGATGTCATATCTCTCGACCCAGGCGTGAGCTTGGAAAACTAGTTTCAGCTCTTCGAACATCTCATATGCTCCGTGATGCTCAAAACGCTTTTGGAGCCCCGGTTCTAAGCTGTAAAGCATGCCGCACTGAACGAGGGAGTAATCATCAGCACGAGACTGCCAAGCATTCATAATGTCTTGGTTCTCTGGGACGGGAGCGTCACCTAGCGGTCCTTCTAGGACATATTGTTTCCTGGCAGCTATGAGGATGATCCTCAGGTTCCGGACCCAGTCCGTATAGTTGCTGCCATCATCTTTCAGCTTGGTTTTCTCTAGGAACGCGTTGAAGTTCAAGTTGACATGAGCGTTGGCCATTTGATCTACAAGACATATTTGCAAAAGGTTTTAGACTAAGTTCATGATAATTAAGTTCATCTAATCAAATTATTGAATGAACTCCCACTCAGATTTGACATCCCTCTAGTCATCTAAGTGTTACACGATCCGAGTCGACTAGGCCGTGTCCGATCATCATGTGAGACGGACTAGTCATCGTCGGTGAACATTCTCATGTTGATCGTATCTTCCATACGACTCGTGTTCGACCTTTCGGTCTCCGTGTTCCGAGGCCATGTCTGTACATGCTAGGCTCGTCAAGTTAACCCTAAGTGTTTTTGCATGTGTAAAACTGTCTTACACCCGTTGTATGTGAACGTAAGGATCTATCACACCCGATCATCATGTGGTGTTTCGAAACGACGAACTTTAGCAACGGTGCACAGTTAGGGGGAACACTTTCTTGAAATTGTTATAAGGGATCATCTTATTTACTACCGTCGATTTAAGTAAACAAGATGCATAAACATAATAAACATCACATGCAATTATATAAAGTAGTGACATGATATGGCCAATATCATATAGCTCCTTTGATCTTCATCTTCGGGGCTCCATGATCATCTTGTCACCGGCATGACACCATGATCTCCATCATCATGATCTCCATCATCGTGTCTTCATGAAGTTGTCACGCCAACGACTACTTCTACTTCTATGACTAACGCGTTTAGCAAATAAAGTAAAGTAGTTTACATGGCGTTCTTCAATGACACGCAGGTCATACAAAAATAAAGACAAATCCTATGGCTCCTGCCGGTTGTCATACTCATCGACATGCAAGTCGTGATTCCTATTACAAGAACATGATCTCATACATCACAATATATCATTCATCATTCATCACAACTTCTGGCCATATCACATCACATGACAATTGCTGCAAAAACAAGTTAGACGTCCTCTAATTGTTGTTGCATCTTTTACGTGGCTGCAATTGGGTTCTAGCAAGAACGTTTTCTTACCTACGAATAACCACAACGTGATCTTGTCAACTTCTATTTACCCTTCATAAGGACCCTTTTCATCGAATCCACTTCAACTAAAGTGGGAGAGACAGACACCCGCCAGCCACCTTATGCAACTAGTGCATGTCAGTCGGTGGAACCGGTCTCACGTAAGCGTACGTGTAAGGTTGGTCCAGGCCGCTTCATCCCACAATATCGCTGAAGCAAGATAAGACTAGTAGCAGCAAGCAAGTTGACAAGATCTACGCCCACAACAAAATTATGTTCTACTCGTGCAAAGAGAACTACGCATAGACCTAGCTCTGATACCACTGTTGGGGAACATTGCAGAAAATTAAAATTTTTCCTACGGTTTCACCAAGATCCATCTATGAGTTCATCTAAGCAACAAGTCAAGGGAGAGAATTTGCCTCTACATACCACTTGTAGATCGAGTGCGGAAGCTTTCAAGGGGATGGTGATGAGGGAGTCGTACTCGCCGTGATTCGGATCACCGACGACCAAGTGCTGAAAGGACAACACCTCCGCGTTCAACACACGTACGGTACGGGCGACGTCTCCTCCGTCTTGATCCAGCAAGGAGGAAGGAGAGGTTGAGGAAGACAGCTCCAACGGCAGCACGACGGCGTGGTGTTGTTGGTGCAGCAGTACTCCGACAGAGCTTCGCCAAGCACATACGGAGGAGGAGAGGTGTTGGGGAGGGGAGGGGCTGCGCCTTGGCTTGTGGTATGCAGCCCTCCCCTCACCCCTCTATATATAAGAGGAGAGGGGCAAGGGGGCAGGCCCTCTAGGGGAAACCCTAGAGGGGGGCGGCGGCCAAAGGGAGAGGGGAAAGAGGGGAGGCTTGCCCCCCAAGCTAGGGGGGCGCCCCCTTTAGGGTTTCCCCTCCCCTTGCCCTAGCCGCATGGGCCTAGGTGGGGAGGCGCGCCCAGCCCACTAGGGGCTGGCTCCCTCTCCCACACAGCCCATGTGGCCCCCCCGGGAGGGGTGGCCCCACCCGGTGGACCCCCGGAACCCTTCCGGTGGCCCCGGTACAATACCGGTATGCCACCAAAACTTTCCGGTGTCCGTTTAACCACTTTCCTTATATAAATCTTTACCTCCGGACCATTCCGGAACTCCTCGTGACGTCCGGGATCTCATCCGGGACTCCAAACAACATTCGGTAATCACATACTTGTCTTCCTGATAACCCTAGCGTCACCGAACCTTAAGTGTGTAGACCCTACGGGTTCGGGAGACATGCAGACATGACCGAGATGACCTTAGGTCAATAACCAATAGCGGGATCTGGATACCCATGTTGGCTCCCACATTCTCCTCGATGTTGTCATCGGATGAACCATGATGTCGAGGATTCGATCAAACCCCGTATACAATTCCCTTTGTCAATCGGTACGTTACATGCCCGAGACTCAATCGTCGGTATCCCAATACCTCGTTCAGTCTCGTTACCGGCAAGTCACTTTACTTGTACCGCAATGCATGATCCCGTGATCAAACACTTGATCACCTTGAGCTCATTATGATGATGCATTACCGAGTGGGCCCAGAGATACCCCTCCGTCATACGGAGTGACAAATCCCAGTCTCGATCCGTGTCAACCCAACAGACACTTTCGGAGATACCTGTAATGCACCTTTATAGTCACCCAGTTACGTTGTGACGTTTGGTACACCCAAAGCACTCTTACGGTATCCGGGAGTTACACGATCTCATGGTCTAAGGAAGAGATACTTGACATTGAAAAAGCTCTAGCAAAACGAACTACACGATCTTGTGCTATGCTTAATATTGGGTCTTGTCCATCACATCATTCTCCTAATGATGTGATCCCGTTATCAACGACATCCAATGTCCATAGCCAGGAAACCATGACTATCTGTTGATCACAACGAGCTAGTCAACTAGAGGCTCACTAGGGACATATTGTGGTCTATGTATTCACACGTGTATTACGATTTCCGGATAATACAGTTATAGCATGAATAAAAGACTATTATCATGAACAAAGAAATATAATAATAACACTTTTATTATTGCCTCTAGGGCATATTTCCAACACCTTTATGCTTTCCAGAAAATTCAACATTATTTCTGATCAACAATATGCCATTCACATATACTTATTAGAAATGTTGTAGTGCTCCCACTCACTTTCATGTAAATACAGGCTTCACCGCAAGTCTATATAAAACCATATGCTTTGATGAGATGCTTGCACTAGTCCATAGATGGATTGCTGGAGCTTGCTTACTTTGTTAACACCTTTAGGATCGACAAAACCTTCTGGTTGCATCATATACAACTCTTCTTTAAGAAATCCATTAAGGAATACAGTTTTGACATCTATTTTCCAGATTTCATAAAATGCGGCAACTGCTAACATGATTCAGACAGACTTTTCAGCATCAATACGAGTGAGAAAATCTCATCGTAGTCAACACCTTGAACTTGTCGAAAACATTTTGCGACAATTCAAGCTTTGTAGATAGTAACACTACTATCAGCGTCCGTCTTCCTCTTGAAGATCCATTTATTCTTAATGACTCACCAACCATCGGGTAAGTCAATCAAAGTCCATACTTTGTTCTCATACATGGATCCCATCTCAGATGTCATGGCCTCAAGCCATTTCGCGGAATCTGGGCTCATCGTCGCTTCCTCATAGTTCATAGGTTCGTCATGGTCAAGTAACATAACTTCCAGAAAGGATTACCGTACCACTCTGGTGCGGACCATACTCTAGTTATCCTACGAGGTTCGGTAGTAACTTGATCTGAAGTTTCCTGATCATCATCATTAGCTTCCTCACTAATTGGTGTAGAGATCACTAGAACCAATTTTTGTGATGAACTACTTTCCAATTCGGGAGAAGGTACAATTACCTCATCAAGTTCCACATTCCTCCCACTCACTTATTTTGAGATAAACTTCTTCTCTAGAAAGGATCCACTCTTAGCAACAAAGATATTGCCTTTCGGATCTGTGATAGAAGGTGTACCCAACTGTTTCTTTTGGGTATCCTATGAAGACACACTTTTCCGATTTAGGTTAATGCTTATCTGGCTGAAACTTTTTCACATAAGCATCACAACCCCAAACTTTAAGAAACGACAGCTTAGGTTTCTTGCTAAACCACAGTACATACGGTGTTGTCTCAACGGATTTAGATGGTGCCCTTTTTAACGTGAATGCAGTTGTCTCTAATGCATAACCCCAAAACTATAGTGATAAATCGGTAAGAGACATCATAGATTGCACTATATCCAATAAAGTACGGTTATGATGTTCGGACACACCATTATGTTGTGGTGTTCCAGGTGGCATGAGTTTGTGAAACTATTCCACATTGTTTTAATTGAAGACCAAACTCATAACTCAAATATTCGTCTCTGCGATCAGATCGTAGAAACTTTATTTTCTTGTTATGATGATTTTCCACTTCACTCTGAATTCTTTGATCTTTTCAAATGTTTCAAACTTATTTTTCATCAAGTAGATATACCCATATCTGCTCAAATCATCTGTGAAGGTGAGAACCCGCCGCGAGCCTCAATATTCATTGGACCACATACATCAGTATGTATGATTTCCAATAAATTTGTTGCTCGCTCCATTGTTCCGAAGAACGGAGTCTTAGTCATCTTGCCCACGAGGCATGGTTCGCAAGCATCAACTGATTCATAATCAAGTGATTCCAAAAGCCCATCAGTATGGATTTTCTTCATGCGCTTTACACCAATATGATCCAAACGGCAGTGCCACAAATAAGTTGCACTATCATTATTAACTTTGCATCTTTTGCCTTCAATATTATGAATATGTGTATCACTACGGATGATATTCAACAAACCATTCACCATGGGTGTATGACCATTGAAGGTTTTATTCATGTAAACAGAACAACAACTATTCTCTGACTTTAAATGAATAGCTGTATTGCAATAAAAATGGTTAAATCATATTCATGCTTAACACAAACACCAAATAACATTTATTTAGGTTCAACACTAATCTCAAAAGTATAGGGAGTGTGCGATGATGATCATATCAATATTGGAACCACTTCCAACACACATCATCACTTCACCCTTAACTAGTCTCTCTTCATTCTGCAACTCCCGTTTCGAGTTACTAATCTTAGCAACTGAACTAGTATCAAATACTGAGGGGTTGCTATAAACACTAGTAAAGTATACATCAATAACATGTATATTAAATATACCTTTGTTCACTTTGCCATCCTTCTTATCTGCCAAATACTTGGGGCAGTTCTACTTCCAGTGACCAGTCTCTTTGCAGTAGAAGCACTTAGTCTCAGGCTTAGGTCTAGACTTGGGCTTCTTCACTTGAGCAGCAACTTGCTTGCCGTTTTCTTGAAGTTCCCATTCTTCCCTTTGCCCTTTTCTTGAAACTAGTGGTCTTGTCAACCATCAACACTTGATGCTTTTCTTGATTTCTACCTTCGTCGATTTCAGCATCATGAAGAGCTTGGGAATCGTTTCCATTATCCCTTGCATATCATAGTTCATCACAAAGTTCTAGTAGCTTGGTGATAGTGACTAGAGAACTTTGTCAATCACTATCTTATCTGGAAGATTAACTCCCACTTGATTGAAGTGAATGTAGTACTCAGACATTCTAAGCACATGCTCACTAGCTGAGCTATTCTCCTCCATCTTGTAGGCAAAGTACTTGTCAGAGGTCTCATACCTCTTGACTCAGGCATGAGTCTGAAATACCAATTTCAACTCTCAGAACATCTTATATGTTCCGTGGCGTTCAAAACATTTTTGAAGCCCCGATTCTAAGCCGTAAAGCATGGTTCACTAAACTATTAAGTAGTCATCATATCGAGCTTGCCAAACATTCATAACGTTTGCATATGCTCCTGCAATCGGTCTATCACCTAGCGGTGCATCAAGGACATAATTCTTCTGTGCAGTAATGAGGATAATCCTCAGATCACGGATCCAATCCGCATCATTGCTACTAACATCTTTCAACTTAGTTTTCTCTAGGAACATATCAAAAATAAAACAGGGGAGCTAAACGCGAGCTATTGATCTACAACATAGATATGCTAATACTACCAGGACTAAGTTCATGATAAATTTAAAGTTCAATTAATCATATTACTTAAGAACTCCCACTTAGATAGACATCCCTCTAATCATCTAAGTGATCACGTGATCCAAATCAACTAAACCATAACCGATCATCACGTGAAATGGAGTAGTTTTCAATGCTGAACATCACTATGTTGATCATATCTACTATATGATTCACGCTCGACCTTTCGGTCTCAGTGTTCCGAGGCCATATCTGTATATGCTAGGCTCGTCAAGTTTAACCTGAGTATTCTACGTGTGCAAAACTGGCTTGCACCCGTTGCACAAGAACGTTGAGCTTACCACACCCGATCATCACGTGGTGTCTCGGCACGACGAACTTTTGCAATGGTGCATACTCAGGGAGAACGCTTGTACCTTGAAATTTTTAGTGAGAGATCATTTTATAATGCTACCGTCAATCAAAGTAGAATAAGAGGCATTAAGGATAAACATCACATGCAATCAATATAAGTGATATGATATGGCCATCATCATCTTGTGCCTTTGATCTCCATCTCCAAAGCATTGTCATGATCACCATCGTCACTGGCGCGACACCTTGATCTCCATCGTAGCATCGTTGTCGTCTGGCCAACTATTGCTTCTACGACTATCGCTACCGCTTAGTGATAAAGTAAAGCAATTACATGGCGATTGCATTTCATAAAATAAAGCGACAGCCATATGGCTCCTGCCGGTTGCCGATAACTCCGTTACAAAACATGATCATCTCATACAATAAAATATAGCATCATGCCTTGACCATATCACATCACAACATGCCCTGCAAAAATAAGTTAGACGTCCTCTACTTTGTTGTTGCAAGTTTTACGTGGCTGCTATGGGCTGAGCAAGAACCGTTCTTGCCTACGCATCAAAACCACAACGATAGTTCGTCAAGTTAGTGTTGTTTTAACCTTCAACAAGGACCGGGCGTAGTCACACTCGGGTCAACTAAAGTTGGAGAAACTGACACCCGCCAGCCACCTATGTGCAAAGCAAGTTGGTAGAACCAGTCTCGCATAAGAGTACGCGTAATGTCGGTCTGGGCCGCTTATTCCAATAATACCGCTGAACCAAAGTATGACATGCTGGTAAGCAGTATGACTTGTATCGCCCACAACTCACTTGTGTTCTACTCATGCATATAACATCTACGCATAAACCTAGCTCTGATGCCACTGTTGGGGAATGTAGTAATTTCAAAATTTTCCTACGCACACGCAAGATCATGGTGATGCATAGCAACGAGAGGGGAGAGTGTCGTCTACATACCCTCGTAGACCGTAAGCAGAAGCATTATGAAAACGCAGTTGATGTAGTCGTACGTCTTCACGATCGACCGATCCTCGGTACCGAACATACGACACCTCCGCGTTCAGCACACGTTCAGCTCGGTGACGTCCCGCGAACTCACGATCCAATAGAGCTTCCGGGAAGAGCTTCGTCAGCACAGCGGCATGGTGACGGTGTTGATGAAGCTACCGACTGATACGTCTCCAACGTATCTATAATTTTTGATTGCTCCATGCTATATTATCTACTGTTTTGGACTATATTGGGCTTTATTTTCCACTTTTATATTATTTTTGGGACTAACCTATTAATCGGAGGCCCAGCCCAAAATTGTTGTTTTTTGCCTATTTCAGTGTTTCGGAGAAACAAAATATCAAACGGAGTCCAAACGGAATAAAACCTTCAGGAACGTGATTTTCTCACCGAACGTGATCCAGGAGACTTGGACCCTACTCCAAGGAGTCAAAGAGGAGGTCACGAGGGTGGGGGCGCCCCCCCTAGGGCACGCCCCCCCTGCCTCGTGGGCCCCTTGGTGCTCCACCGACGTACTCCTTCCTCCTATATATACATACGTACCCCCCAAACGATCAGAACAGGAGCCAAAAACCTAATTCCACCGCCGCAACTTTCTGTATCCACGAGATCCCATCTTGGGGCCTGTTCCGAAGCTCTTTCGGAGAGGGCCGTCATCACGGAGGGCTTCTACATCATCATAACCTCTCCGATGAAGTGTGAGTAGTTTACCTCAGACCTTCGGGTCCATAGTTAGTAGCTAGATGGCTTCTTATCTCTTTTTGGATCTCAATACAAAGTTCTCCCCCTCTCTTGTGGAGATCTATTCGATGTAATCTTCTTTTTCCGGTGTGTTTGTTGAGATCGATGAATTGTGGGTTTATTATCAAGTCTATCTATGAATAATATTTGAATCTTCTCTGAATTCTTTTATGTATGATTGGTTATCTTTGCAAGTCTCTTCGAATTATCCATTTGGTTTGGCCAACTAGATTGGTAGTTCTTGCCATGGGAGAAGTGCTTAGCTTTGGGTTCGATCTTGCGGTGTCCTTTCCTAGTGACAGAAGGGGCAGCAAGGCACGTATTGCATCGTTGCCATCGAGGATAACAAGATGGGGTTTATTTCATATTGCATGAATTTATCTCTCTACATCATGTCATCTTGCTTAAGGCGCTACTCTGTTTTTAACTTAATACTCTAGATGCATGCTGGATAGCGGTCGATGAGTGGAGTAATAGTAGTAGATGCAGAATCGTTTCGGTCTACTTGTCACGGACGTGATGCCTATATACATGATCATTCCTAGATATTCTCATAACTATGCTCAATTCTGTCAATTGCTCAACTGTAATTTGTCCACCCACCGTAGAATACTTATGCTCTTGAGAGAAGCCACTAGTGAAACCTATGGCCCCCGGGTCTATTCTCATCATATCAATCTCCATCACTTTAATCTTGCTTTGCTTTTTTACTTTGCATTTACTTTTTACTTTGCATCTTTATACCAAAAAAACCAAATATATTATATCTATCAGATCTCACTCTCGTAAGTGACCGTGAAGGGATTGACAACCCCTAATCGCGTTGGTTGTGAGTAGCTATTGTTTTGTGCAGGTACGAGGGACTTGAGCATGGCCTTCTACTGGATTGATACCTTGGTTCTCAAAAACTGAGGGAAATACTTACGCTACTCAGCTGCATCATCCCTTCCTCTTCAGGGAAAACCAACGCAAGCTCAAGACGTAGCACCGACGCAGGGCTTCGCCTAAGCACCGCAATGATATGACCGAGGTGGAGTATGGTGGAGGGGGCCACCGTAGACGGCTAAGAGATCAATGATAAATTGTTGTGTCTCCTAGGGGTGCCCCCTCCCCGTATATAAAGGAGTGGAGGAGGGGGAGGGGGCCGGCCTCATATGGCGTGCCCCATGAGGAGTCCTACTCCCACCGGCAGTAGAACTCCCACCTTCCAAATAGGAGTAGGAGAGGAGAAGGAAGGGAGAGAAGGAGAGAAGGAAAGGGGGGCGCCACCCCCCCTCCTTGTCCAATTCGGACTAGAGGGGGAGGGGGCGCGCGGCTGCCCTGGCCGCCCCTCCTCTTCTCCCAATAAGGCCCATTAGGCTCAATATACTCCCCAGGGGGTTCCGGTAACCCCTCGGTACTCCGGTATATGTCCGAAACCTCCCAAAACACTTCCAGTGTCTGAACATGGTCATCCAATATATCGATCTTTACGTCTCGACCATTTCGAGACTCCTCGTCATGTCCATGATCATATCCGGGACTCCGAACTGCCTTCGGTACATCAAAACACAAAAACTCATAATACCGATCGTCACAGAACTTTAAGTGTGCGGACCCTACGGGTTCGAGAACTATGTAGACATGATTGAGACACGTCTCTGGTCAGTAACCAATAGCGGAACTTGTATACTCATATTGGTTCCTACATATTCTACGAAGATCTTTATCGGTCAAACCGCATAACAACATAAGTTGTTCCCTTTGTCATTGGTATGTTACTTGCCCGAGATTCGATCGTTGGTATCTCAATACCTAGTTCAATCTCGTTATCGGCAAGTCTCTTTACTCGTTCCGTAATGAATCATCCCATAACTAACTCATTAGTCACATTGCTTGCAAGGCTTGTAGTGATGTGCATTACCGAGAGGGCCCAGAGATAACCCTCGGACGATCAGAGTGAGAAATCCTAATCTCGATCTATGCCAACTCAACAAGTACCATCAGAGACACCTATAGAGCACCTTTATAATCACCCAGTTACATTGTGACGTTTGGTAGCACACAAAGTGTTCATCCGGTATTCGGGAGTTGCATAATCTCATACTCAGAGGAACATGTATAAGTCATGAAGAAAGCAGCAGCAACAAATTAAACCATCATCGTGCTAAGCTAACGGAATGGGTCAAGTCAATAACATCATTCTCTAATGATGTGATCTCGTTAATCAAATGACAACGCATGTCTATGGCTAGGAAACTTAACCATCTTTGATTCAACGAGCTAGTCAAGTAGAGGCATACTAGTGACACTCTGTTTGTCTATGTATTCACACATGTACTAAGTTTCTGGTTAATACAATTCTAGCATGAATAATAAACATTTATCACGATATAAGGAAATAAATAATAACTTTATTATTGCCTCTAGGGCATATTTCCTTCAAACATACGTTGTTCCCTTTGTCATTGGTATGTTACTTGCCCGGGATTCGATCGTCGGTATCATCATACCTAGTTCAATCTCGTTACCGAAAAGTATCTTTACTCATTCTGTAATGCATCATCCCATAACTAACTCATTAATCACATTGCTTGCAAGGCTCATAGTGTTGTGCATTACCTAGAGGTCCCAAAGATACCTCTCCGATATACGGAGTGACAAATCCTAATCTCGATCTATGCCAACTCAACAGACACCATTGGAGACACCTATAGAGCATCTTTATAATCACCCAGTTACGTTGTGATGTTTGATAGCACACACGGTATTCCTCCATTATTCAGGAGTTTCATAATCTCATAGTCATAGGAACATGTATAAGTCATGAAGAAAGCAATAGCAATAAACTAAACGATCATAGTGCTAAGCTAACGGATGGGTCTAGTCCATCACATCATTCTCTAATGATGTGATCACGTTCATCAAATGAAAACACATGTCCATGGCTAGGAAACTTAACCATCTTTGATTAACGAGCTAGTCAAGTAGAGGCATACTAGGGACACTCTGTTTGTCTATGTATTCACACATGTACTAAGCTTCCATTTAATACAATTCTAGCATGAATAATAAACATTTATTATGATATAAAGAAATATAAATAACAACTTTATTATTGCCTCTAGGGCATATTTCCTTCACCATCCAGAGTAGATTATAATGGATGGTATAACATTGCATGAGATCTCTCTGGTTTCAAACCTGAAATGTGTTGGATGAACAAAAATGATCTCTATCTTCGGGTTTTCCCCCTAGAACACCATCCAGGTTTGAAATGAGTTGGCTGAAGAAAAAGATCTCATTCCAAAACTAAACTCTCTAGTTGTAGGAGTAAAACCACTCACAATAGCCATCAAGAATGAATTAGGATCAGAGTCACCCTCACAGTTTCCTACAATTTATTAGTGTGAATAAATCCTCCCAACTTCTAGACATCAGGAGTCTGCCAACTTCTCCAAAGTTGAATGAGCCTGTTTATTAGCCCAACTATGCATACCCCCCTTAATATGAAATTCTCTATGGGTAGTTAATGACAGAGTTAATTAAACACATATGTAGATTGAGAGTGGTGCATAATTTTTCTCTCTGCACTATGCATTAACATGTTGTTAGCTCCCCCGATCACATAGGGAACAGTAATATGGTTACAAAACTGGACCTTCTCAGTTAAGAATTTTGTTTTAATCTCATCATAGGAAGCTCCATAAACATTCATCAATGCTCACTCAGTTTGCAGCACATCTCACAAAACCAACTTGAGTATGTATTTCCCCTTCTCACAAGATTTCATTTCCAACTTCTCTTTTGAACCCCACATAATACTGAAAAAGGCTTTCGCCCCGGTTTATATATAAAGCAAACCACCCAAGCCACAGACAACAAAAAAGTTCAGCCACAACACGTCCAAGGTGTGGAGGTCCAACACACACACACACACAAGCACTATACAATGTACCAGGGTTAATGTTGAGGGCACAGCTCGAAAAGCCCAATGAAAGAAACAGAAAAAAGGAGGCTGGCACACCGGACACCGGAGACATCTGGACGCCTAATCTAGCTCTGGAGGGGGGCGCGGAAGCGGAGGCGCCACTGATATGTTTCCAACGTATCTATAATTTTTGATTGTTCCATGCTATTATATTATCAATCTAGGATGTTTTGTATGCATTCATATGCTATTTTATATGATTTTTGGGACTAACCTATTAACCTAGAGCCCAGTGCCAGTTTCTGTTTTCCCTTGTTTTTGAGTTTTATAGAAAAGGAATACCAAACGGAGTCCAATTGACGTGCCAATTTTTGATGCTTTTTATGGACCAAAAGAAGCCCCCGGAGTAAAATAGTTGGGCCAGAAGAGTCCCGAGCCGTCCATGAGATAGGAGGGCGAGCCCAGGAGGTAGGGCGCGCCCTCCACCCTCGTGGACGACTCGGAGACCCCCCTGACGTGAGACCGACGCCAAAAATTCCTATAAATACAGAAACCTCCAGAAAATATCCTAGATGGGGAGTTCCGCCGCCGCAAGCTTTCGTAGCCACCAAAAACAAATCTAGACCCATTCCGGCACCCTGCTGGAGGGGGAATCCCTCTCCGGTGGTCATCTTCATCATCCCGGCGCTCTCCATGATGAGGAGGGACTAGTCCACCCTCGGGGCTGAGGGTATGTACCAGTAGCTATGTGTTTGATCTCTCTCTCTCTCGTGTTCTTGATTCGACATGATCTTGATGTATAGCGAGCTTTGCTATTATTGTTGGATGTTATGATGTTTCTCCCCCTCTACTCTCTTGTAATGGATTGAGTTTTCCCTTTGAAGTTATCTTATTGGATTGAGTCTTTAAGGATTTGAGAACACTTGATGTATGTCTTGCATGTGCTTATCTTTGGTGACAATGGGATATTCACGTGATCTACTTGATGTATGTTTTGGTGATCAACTTGCGAGTTCCGAGACCTTGTGAACTTATGCATAGGGGTTGGCATGCGTTTTCTTCTTGACTCTCTGGTAGAAACTTTGGGGCACTCTTTGAAATTCTTTGTGTTGGTTGAATAGATGAAACTAAGATTGTGTGATGCATATCGTATAAGCATACCCACGGATACTTGAGGTGACATTGGAGTATCTAGGTGACATTAGGGTTTTGGTTGATTTGCGTCTTAAGGTGTTATTCTAGTATGAACTCTAGATAGATCGAACAGAAAGAAGAGCGTCGTGTTATTTTACTACGGACTTTTGAATAGATCGATCAGAAAGAATAACTTTGAGGTGGTTTCGTACCCTACAATAATCTCTTCGTTTGTTCTCCGCTATTAGTGACTTTGGAGTGACTCTTTGTTGCATGTTGAGGGACTGTTATATGACCCAATTATGTTATTATTGTTGAGAGAACTTGCACTAGTGAAAGTATGAACCCTAGGCCTTGTTTCAACGCATTGCAATACCGTTTTCGCTCACTTTTATCATTAGTTACCTTGCTTTTTATATTTTAAGATTACAAAAACCTATATCTACCATCCATATTGCACTTGTATCACTATCTCTTCGCCGAACTAGTGCACCTATACAATTTACCATTGTATTGGGTGTGTTGGGGACACAAGAGACTCTTTCTTATTTGGTTGCAGGGTTGTTTGAGAGAGACCATCTTTATCCTACACCTCCCACGGATTGATAAACCTTAGGTCATCCACTTGAGGGAAATTTGCTACTGTCCTACAAACCTCTGCACTTGGAGGCCCAACAACATCTACAAGAAGAAGGTTGTGTAGTAGACATCAGCCATGCGGAAGGCCATCACTCGAAGGCCGGAGATGAGAGTGTTGATGGCGTTCCGATCCTGGATGCGGCTAAGCGACCGCCAGAGCTGCAAGAAACCACACATTTTAAAGATGATGTCAGTTGCACAACAAAGAGGAGAGTGATGTATGACAAGCCTATTGCGTATGGTCCAAAGGGTCCAGGCAAGCACCCCCACACAAAGCCAACTAATGTGGCGGTGACGGGGGCAGAGGCCTGAATCTCTGCTAGCAAGTCGGGGCAGGTGGTGTTACACCAAGTTCTCCCAACCACGTCGAGGAAGCAGGACCGAGGGAACTGGGCAGTCACGTGCTACCTCTTGAGCACTGCGTTGGTTTTCCCTTGAAGAGGAAAGGGTGATGCAGCAAAGTAGCGTAAGTATTTCCCACAGTTTTTGAGAACCAAGGTATCAATCCAGTAGGAGGCTACGCGCGAGTCCCTCACACCTACACAAAACAAATAAATCCTCACAACCAACGCGATAAGGGGTTGTCAATCCCTACACGGTCACTTACGAGAGTGAGATCTGATAGATATGATAAGATAATATTTTTGGTATTTTTATGATAAAGATGCAAAGTAAAATAAAAGGCAGTGAAAATAACTAAGTGTTGGAAGATTAATATGATGAAGATAGACCCGGGGGCCATAGGTTTCACTAGTGGCTTCTCTCAAGAGCATAGGTATTTTACGGTGGGTGAACAAATTACTGTTGAGCAATTGACAGAATGGAGCATAGTTATGAGAATATCTAGGTATGATCATGTATATAGGCATCACGTCCAAGACAAGTAGACCGACTCATGCCTGCATCTACTACTATTACTCCACACATCGACCGCTATCCAGCATGCATCTAGAGTATTAAGTTCATAAGAACAAAGTAACGCTTTAAGCAAGATGACATGATGTAGAGGGATAAATTCATGCAATATGATAAAACCCCATCTTGTTATCCTCGATGGCAACAATACAATATGTGCCTTGCTGCCCCTACTATCACTAGGAAAGGACACCGCAAGATTGAACCCAAAGCTAAGCACTTATCCCATTACAAGAAAGATCAATCTAGTAGGCCAAACCAAACTGATAATTCGAAGAGACTTGCAAAGATAAACAATCATACATAAAAGAATTCAGAGAAGATTCAAATATTTTTCATAGATAAACTTGATCATAAACCCACAATTCATCGGTCTCAACAAACACACCGCAAAAGAAGATTACATCGAATAGATCTCCACAAGAGAGGGGGAAAACTTTGTATTGAGATCCAAAAAGAGAGAAGAAGCCATCTAGCTAATAACTATGGACCCGAAGGTCTGAGGTAAACTACTCACACTTCATCAGAGAGGATATGGTGTTGATGTAGAAGCCCTCCGTGATCGATGTCCCCTCCGACGGAGCTCCGGAACAGGCCCCAAGATGGGATCTCGTGGATACAGAAAGTTACGGCGGTGGAATTACGGTTTTGGCTCCGTATTTGATCGTTTGGGGGTACGTAAGTATATATAGGAGGAAGGAGTACATCGGTGGAGCAACAGGGGGCCCACGAGGGTGGAGGACGCGCCTGGGGGGGTAGGCGTGCCCCCCCCCTACCTCGTGGCTTCCCTGTTGGTTGCTTGACGTAGGGTCCAAGTCTCCTGGATCATGTTCGTTCCTAAAATCACGTTCCCGAAGGTTTCATTCCGTTTGGACTCCGTTTGATATTTTTTCTGCGAAACTCTGAAATAGGCAAAAAAAACAACAATTCTGGGCTGGGCCTCCGGTTAATAGGTTAGTCCCAAAAATAATATAAAAGTGAATAATAAAGCCAAATAATGTACAAAACAGAAGCTAATATAGCATGGAGCAATCAAAAATTATAGATACGTTGGAGACGTATCAAGCATCCCCAAGCTTAATTCCTGCTAGTCCTCGAGTAGGTAAATGATAAAAATAGAATTTTGATGTGGAATGCTACTAGGCATAATTTCAATGTAATTCTCTTAATTGTGGTATGAATATTCAGATCCAAAAGATTCAAGACAAAAGTTTAATATTGACATAGAAATAATAATACTTCAAGCATACTAACTAAGCAATTATGTCTTCTCAAAATAACATGGCCAAAGAAAGTTATCCCTACAAAATCATATAGTATGGCTATGCTCCATCTTCACCACACAAAGTATTCAAATCATGCACAACCCCGATGACAAGCCAAGCAATTGTTTCATACTATTAATATTCTCAAACTTTTTCAATCTTCACGCAATACATGAGCCTGAGCCATGGACATAGCACTATAGGTGGAATAGAATGGTGGTTGTGGAGAAGACAAAAAGGGAGAAGATAGTCTCACATCAACTAGGCGTATCAATGGGCTATGGAGATGCCCATCAATAGATATCAATGTGAGTGAGTAGGGATTGCCATGCAACAGATGCACTAGAGATATAAGTATATGAAAGCTCATAAAGAAACTAAGTGGGTGTGCATCCAACTTGCTTGCTCATGAAGACCTAGGGCAATTTGAGGAAGCCCATCATTGGAATATACAAGCCAAGTTCTATAATGTAAAATTCCCACTAGTATATGAAAGTGATAACATGAGAGACTCTCTACTATGAAGATCATGGTGCTACTTTGAAGCACAAGTGTGGTAAAAGGATAGTAGCATTTCCCCTTTTTATTTATTTTCTCTTTTTTTGGGCCTTTTTTTTCTTTGGCCTTTCTCTTTTTTTGGGACAATGCTCTATTAAATGATGATCATCACACTTTTATTTATTTACAACTCAATGATTACAACTCAATTCTAAAACAAAGTATGACTCTATATGGATGCCTCCGGCGGTGTACCGAGATATGCAATGAATCAAGAGTGACAACTATGAAGAAATTATGAACGGTGGCTTTGCCACAAATACTATGTCAACTACATGATCATGCTAAGCAATATGAAAATGATGAATGTGTCATGATGAACTAGATGGTGGAAAGTTGCATGGCAATATATCTCGGAATGGCTATGGAAATGCCATAATAGGTAGGTATGGTGGCTGTTTTGAGGAAGGTATATGGTAGGTGTATGATACCGGCGAAAAGTGTGCGGTATTAGAGAGGCTAGCAAAGGTGGAAGGGTGAGAGTGCGTATAATCCATGGACTCAACATTAGTCATAAAGAACTCATATACTTATTGCAAAAATCTAGAAGTTATCAAAGCAAAGTATTACGCGCATGATCCTAGGGGGATAGATTGGTAGGAAAAGACCATCGCTCGTCCCCGACCGCCACTCATAAGGAAGACAATCAATAAATAAATCATGCTCCGACTTCATCACATAACGGTTCACCATACGTGCATGCTACGGGAATCACAAACTTCAACCCAAGCATTTCTCAAATTCACAACTACTCAACTAGCAAAACTCTAATATCACCATCTCCATATCTCAAAACAATTATCAAGTTTCAAACTTCTCTTAGTATTCAAAACACTCATAAGAAAGTTTTTACTAACCTTGAATACCTAGCATATTAGGATTATTTAAGCAAATTACCATGCTATTTAAGAATCTCAAAATAATCTAAGTGAAGCATGAGAGATCAATAGTTTCTATAAAACAAATCCACCACCGTGTCTAAAAGATATAAGTGAAGCACTAGAGCAAAAACTATATAACTCAAAAGATATAAGTGAAGCACATAGAGTATTCTAATAATTTCTGAATCATGTGTGTCTCTCTCGAAAGGTGTGTACAGCAAAGATGATTGTGGTAAACTAAAAAATAAAGACTCAAATAATACAAGACGCTCCAAGCAGAACACATATCATGTGGTGAATAAAAATATAGCTCCAAGTAAAGTTACCGATGGAAGTAGACGAAAGAGGGGATGCCTTCCGGGGCATCCCCAAGCTTTGGCTTTTTTGTGTCCTTAAATTATCTTAGGGATGCCATGGGAATCCCCAAGCTTAGGCTCTTGCCACTCCTTGTTCCATAATCCATCAAATCCTTACCCCAGAACTTGAAAACTTCACAACACAAAACTTAAAGTAGAAAATATTGTGAGCTCTGTTAGCGAAAGAAAACAAAACACCACTTCAAGGTACTGTAATGAACTCATTATTTATTTATATTGGTGTTAAACCTACTGTATTCCAACTTCTCTATGGTTTATAAACTATTTTACTAGCCATAGATTCATCAAAATAAGCAAGCAACACATGAGAAACAGAATCTGTCAAAAACAGAACGGTCTGTAGTAATCTGTAGCTAGCGCAAGATCTGGAACCCCGAAAATCCTAAAATAAATTTCTGGACGTGAGTAATTTATATATTAATCATCTTCAAAAATAATTAACTAAATATCACTTTCCAAATAAAAATGGCAGCAGTTCTCGTGAGCGCTAAAGTTTCTGTTTTTTACAGCAAGATTAACAAGACTTTCCCCAAGTCTTCCCAACGGTTCTACTTGGCACAAACACTAATTAAACACAAAAAACACAACCAAAACAGAGGCTAGATAAATTATTTATTACTAAACAGGAGCAAAAAGCAAGGAATAAAAATAAAATTGGGTTGCCTCCCAATAAGCGCTATCGTTTAACGCCCCTAGCTAGGCATAAAAAGCAAGGATAGATCTAGGTGTTGCCATAATAGTAAGATAGATCATTAAAACTCATTTCATATTCTCTATGTTCGGCAGCAAGTTTTCTTTGAGACAAGAAAAGGTAATCAAAAGGGCTAAATTTAATGGGACAAAAGTCCCCAAGATCCACTTTGGGAGGTATAGGTTCCTCCTTTGGCCCTTCGTAATGCACAACCAATTCATCATTATAAGCATTCTTTTGACAGAACTTTGTGACCCTATACTCAAGAGAATATCCTAGTTCATTATTTAGAATGGCCAAATCATCATTAAGTTCAGAAATTCTATCAACTAAAACATTGGTAGGAACCCTTTTTCTAAGATTTTCATTGAAAGGAACATAGTCTAGAGATTGAAAACGCATTATTTCTTCTTGATCAAAAAGGATAGCCTCTATGGGACGATGGCAAGCATCCACCCTATAATGCGCAAAGATTTCTTTGGCCTCTTTTATTATGAATCTAAACTCATGAGCCAAAAAGATAGTAGTTGCACGCTTAACAGAAGAATGCTCAATATTAGAAAATTCTAGGAAAATCCTTTGTATGCAAGGGTGCATGTGCATGAATTGTCTTTCAAGTTCAACTACAAGCATGGAAATAGCGTCCGCATGACTACTAGTTCCATGAAGGATAGAACTACCCATAGAAGGTAAAGCACCGGCACAAGTAAAGAAATCTTGGATAACTCCTTTTCCAATAATATTACCACTACCAATACGGAATTATTTTTGTATGTAAGATAGGGGGTTCTTCAGCAGGAGCATCAGAATTTTTCATGATATTATTATTGTCCATATCAAAAATAATTTCCCCAATTTCAGACATAATGGCAGAAAGTGCAAAGGGCAAAGAGAGGCAAATACAGAAAGAGAGAGAGGGCGAATAAAACGGCAAGGGTGAAGTGGGGGAGAGGAAAACGAGAGGCAAATGACAAATAATGTAATGCGGGAGATAAGGGTTTGTGATGGGTACTTGGTATGTTGACTTTTGCGTAGACCTCCCCGGCAACGGCGCCAGAAATCCTTCTTTCTACCTCTTAAACACTGTGTTGGTTTTCCCTTGAAGAGGAAAGGGTGATGCAGCAAAGTAGCGTAAGTATTTCCCTCAGTTTTTGAGAACCAAGGTATCAATCCAGTAGGAGGCTACGCACGAGTCTCTCGCACCTACACAAAACAAATAAATCCTCGCAACCAACGCGATAAGGGGTTGTCAATCCCTACACGGTCACTTACGAGAGTGATATCTGATAGATATGATAAGATAATATTTTTGGTATTTTTATGATAAAGATGCAAAGTAAAATAAAAGGCAATGAAAATAACTAAGTGTTGGAAGTTTAATATGATGAAGATAGACCCGGGGCCATAGGTTTCACTAGTGGCTTCTCTCAATAGCATAGGTATTTTACAGTGGGTGAACAAATTACTGTTGAGAAATTGAAAAAACTGAGCATAGTTATGAGAATATCTAGGTGTGATCATGTATATAGGCATCACGTCCCAGACAAGTAGACCGACTCCTGCCTGCATCTACTACTATTACTCCACACATCGACCGCTATCCAGCATGCATCTAGAGAATTAAGTTCATAAGAACAGAGTAACGCTTTAAGCAAGATGGCATGATGTAGAGGGATAAATTCATGCAATATGATACAACCCCATCTTGTTATCCTCGATGGCAACAATACAATACGTGCCTTGCTGCCCCTACTGTCACTGGGAAAGGACACCGCAAGATTGAACCCAAAGCTAAGCACTTCTCCCATTGCAAGAAAGATCAATCTAGTAGGCCAAACCAAACTGATAATTCGAAGAGATTTGCAAAGATAACCAATCATACATAAAAGAATTCAGAGAAGATTCAAATATTGTTCATAGATAAACTTGATCATAAACTCACAATTCATCGGTCTCAACAAACACACCGCAAAAGAAGATTACATCGAATAGATCTCCACAAGAGAGGGGAGAACTTTATATTGAGATCCAAAAAGAGAGAAGAAGCCATTTATCTAATAACTATGGACCCGAAGGTCTGAGGTAAACTACTCACACTTCATCGGAGAGGCTATGGTGTTGATGTAGAAGCCCTCCGTGATCGATGCCCCCCTGGCGGAGCTCCAGAACAGGCCCCAAGATGGGATCTCATGGATACAGAAAGTTATGGCGGTGGAATTAGGGTTTTGGCTCCGTATATGATCGTTTGGGGGTACGTAGGTATATATAGGAGGAAGGAGTACGTCGGTTGAGCAACAGGGGTCCCACGAGGGTGGAGGGCGCGCCTGGGGGGGTAGGCGTGCCTCCTACCTCGTGGCTTCCCTTTTGGTTGCTTGACGTAGGGTCCAAGTCTCCTAGATCATGTTCGCTCCGAAAATCACGTTCCCGAAGGTTTCATTCCGTTTGGACTCGTTTTGATATTCTTTTTCTGTGAAACTCTAAAATAGGCAAAAAATAGCAATTCTGGGCTGGGCCTCCGGTTAATAGGTTAGTACCAAAAATAATATAAAAGTGAATAATAAAGACCAATAATGTCCAAAACAGAAGATAATATAGCATGGAGCAATCAAAAATTATAGATACGTTGGAGATGTATCATCACGCAAGAGAAAAAAGATGTGGTTAACATCTTCGACTACTCCATAGAGGGGGCAGAGGCCGTCGCCAGGCCCGTTGTGCTTTCGCACCTCAACACCAGAGGGCAAGCGACCATGGATCCACTGCCAGAGAAAGATCCTAATCTTCAAAGGGAGGCGGATATCCTATATCAAACTAAACAACTTTGGAGCCATAGATGGGGCAATAGCTTGGTAAAGGGACTTGGTCGAGAAGCGGCCCGAAGGCTCAAGACGCCACGAGAGGGAATCCTCAGTGTTGTCTGTGTCGATAGGCTGAAGGGTTATGACCTGAAGGAGGGCGTTCCATGCAGCAACCTGAAGCGGGCCAAAGGGACGACGAAACGCGAGGCGCCCTTAGTCAATAAGGGCCACCTCCACGGAGATCTGAGGATCAACCGTGATAGCGAACAACTCAGGGAAGCGGGCGGCAAGGGGGAGATCACCAACCCAACGGTCGAACCAAAACAGGGTTGAGGATCCAGATCCCACAGAGATGGACGTGCCAATGCAGAGGACTGGCATGAGTTGGACCATGGCTTGCCAGAACTGGGATCCTCCCGAGCGCTGGCAGAAGGCAAGGGGCTGGCCCCGAAGGTATTTGGAGTGAATAATGTCCAACCATAGACCGCCCTCGCCATTGGCAATCCGCCACATCCAACGGGTTAGTAGACCAATATTCATGCGCCTAGAGGCCATGATCCCAAGACCTCCCTGGTCCTTGGGTTTGCAGATGTCAGGCCAGCTGATCATGTGGTATTTCTGCTTGTCCCCTCGCCAGCCCAGAAGAACCTGGATTGGTATTTGGCAATCTCTTGATGTAGGGTCTCATGTAAGTTATAGAAGCTCATCAGGAACCAGAGGAGGCTAGAGAGGGAGGAGTTGATGAGAATCACCCGGGCAGCCTTGGATAGCCATTAGCCCCTCCAAGGTTCCACCTGGTGCTGTAGGCGGGTAACGGTCGGTCGCAAGTCCGCCGCCGTGAGCTTGGAGTCGCTAATGGGATTCCCCACATAAGTCATGGGGAAGGAGCCCAGTCTACAGTTAATACGATCGGCCATCCCTTGACACCCCTCCTGGGAGTATCCAAGGATCATCACCTCGCTCTTGTCAAAGTTGATCGCGAGGCCCGACATCTGCTAGAAGCAGAGGAGGAGGAACTTAGGGTTGGCGATGTCTTCATCTGAACCCTCGATCATGATGCTGGTGTCATCCGCGTACTGAAGGAGGGATACCATCCCCCTCCTACCAGATGGGGTACCACCCCATGGATATGGCTAGCAGCCTTGGCCTTATCGAGAATAGTCGCCAGGGCATCAACCACCGCGTTGAAGAAGAATGGGGAGAAGGGGTCGCCCTGGCGAACCCCACACAGGGTGGGGAAGTAGGGTCCAATCTCGCCGTTGATGTTTATTATGGTCCGTCCGCATGAGACTAGCTGCATGACGCGGGTGACCCAGCGATCGTCGAAGCCCTTGCGGATGAGGACTTCACGAAGGAAGGACCATCGGACTGTGTCATATGCTTTATGGAAGTCCAGCTTTAGAAATACCGCACACTGGCGCTTTGTGTGGACTTCATGCAGGACCTCATGGAACACCAACAGCCCATCGAGGATGAACCGGCCTTGGATGAAGGCGGATTTGTTGGGGTGGGTTATGGAGTTTGCAAGGAGGATCACCCTATTGGCGTACCCTTTCGCAAGGATCCAAAATATCACGTTAATCACCGTGATAGGACGGAACCGGCGAATATCCGAGGTACCCGGGACCTTAGGGATTAGAGTGATTATCCCATAGTTAAGGCGTCCAAGGTCCATGGATCCAACGTAAAACTCGTTGAAGAGTGCCATAACCTCGGGTTTGATGGCCTGCCGAAAGGTGTAGAAGAATTTCACCGGCAGGCCATCATGACCCGAAGCGGAGGAAGGTTTCGTGCCCTTAATCACAGCACGAACCTCCTCCTCCCTGAAGGGGGCCATCAGGTCCTCATTGGCCGCAACCGAGACCAGCTAACAGACCCCCAGGTATCTATGGCCAAAGAGGCACCACCCCTCGGAGAGGGGGAAAAGAGGGCATTATAGAAGACGTCGACATGAGCGCGGATCTCCGCAGGATGTAGGAGGATGGTGTCCCCATCCCAGAGGCAGTGGATGGAGTTACGATGACGCCTACCGTTAGCGATAGCCTAGAAGTAGGTTGTGTTGGCATCCCCACGGAGCACCCACCGTTGGGTGCCCCGTTGGTGCCAATAGGCCTCCTCGTCCATGTCGATGACCGAAAGCTGGTCTTCGAGATCATACCGCAACATCCATTCATCTGAGGAGAGCCCGCAGAAATCTGCCTGAGCGTCCAGAGCCTGAATGGACATAAGTAGAGCGGATTTCTGCTCCCTGAGGTCCCGTCCAAGGTTGGCACCCCAACCCTTCATGAGTTGTCGGGCCAGTTTAGCATAGAACTGTCAGTTTTCAATCGCGGAAAGGGACCTGTGCGGGCTCTCCCGGGCCTCCACCCACCTAGCGGCCACCGCGTCCACAGAGCCCGGTTGGTTTAGCCAAAATAGCTCAAACCGAAACCTGGGAGGTGTGGCCGGGCGCTCATCAGACATGGAGAGCAACAGGGGCACGTGGTCTGACCCAATGCGGGTAATTTCTTCAAGCGAGGCGAGAGGACAGCGGAGCTCCCACTCAGGAGATACTGATAACTCACAAGCATAGGCGATCGCAACAGTTTTTGAGGGTAGATTATTCAACCCAAATTTATAGATTCGACACAAGGGGAGCCAAAGAATATTTGAAGGTATTAGCAGCTGAGTTCTCAATTCAACCACAACTGGAGATTAATTATCTACAGCAATACGATCAGTAGCAAAGTAGTTTGATAGTTTTGATAGTAGTGATAGTAGCAATAGTAACAGTGATAGCAGTAATTTGTAGCAAGTGTAACAGTGATGATAGCAGTAGTAACTTAGCAGAAACAATAAGGATACATTCGTAGGCATTGGATCAGTGACTTGTTGGATGATATTCATCATATGATAGTTATAACCTAGGGTGATACGACACTAGCTCCAGTTCATCGATATAATGTAGGCATGTATTCCATAAATAGTCATATATGCTTTATTAAAAGAACTTGCATGACATCTTTTGTCCTACCCTCCCATGGCAGCGGGTCCATATTGGAAACTAAGGGATATTAAGGACTCCTTTTAATAGAGAACCGTAACAAAGCATTAACACATAGTGAATACATGAACTCCTCAAACTACGGTCATCACCGGGAGTGGGCCCGGTTGTTTTCACTCCGGGATTGCCGGATCATAACCGTAGTAGGTGACTATAACTTGCAAGATCGGATCTAAAACATGGATATAATGATGAATTCATAAACCGCCAATACTGCTGCGTTGTGAGCTCGGGACTCGCTCTCAAGAACAAAATATTTTTCCTTGATGTGATAATCAAAGAGAGCAGGCGCAGGCAAATATGTGTCCATAACATGTGATTGGTTAAACAACAAATTATAAGTGAAGTTATCAGCCCTTCCCTTGTGAATCTTATGCTCCACTAATGCATCAAAATCTAAATATCGAGTGGGTAGGATAGGGTCAAAGGGCAAAGGTGAAACACCCTGTCCTCATGCTAAACGTGTGGCATAAATTCCACCATAGAACCAGCCACTTTTGGCGTTATGCTGAAGTCTACGTGCAACAATCGCTCCAAGGTTATAATTCGTTTCACCAGTGAGAGCGGTGTGAATGAGGCTCAAGTCTGGCGAACAAAGTATGTTGTAGTCTTGCTTGCCTACTATGCATTTCCCATTAAATAATGCGAAATACTGGATTGTGGGAAAGTGAACACTTTTTATTCTTCCTTGTCTCGATCCTCTATTTTCACCGTAACAAAGGCTAGTCAAGAAGGTCTCATACTCAGCCATTGCTGGCTCAACAAGCGAACCCCAAAATGGAAGTTTGCAATGGTAAGCAAAATTTTCTAGTGGAATAGTAAATGTTTCATCATAAAGCATAAATGACACCCTAGACTCACGTGGAAAATATTTAAATCCTTTGACAAATGATTCAGTGAGAAGATGGCGCTGTTCACACTTATCTGAGAGGTAGGGACCGAGACCGGCATTGTGAACACATTGCTCAAATTTCTCCTTGATGCCCACTTGCATCATATACTCATCGCAAGGCCATAAGCATGTTTTGGTGGCAGCATCTCGCGTGGAACTTTCACTTGGTTCAATGTAAGACTGGCGGGCATAACTGTCACTAGAGGATGCCCCCGAGGATCGTCTCCTCGAAGAACTCCTTCCAAATAGGTTCATCATGTCCGCGTACAATTTTCTGAAAATAAAAAATTTGGACTAACAAAAATTTGTCAACAAAACTTTGTAAGGTTGATAGCAACTACTAATAGGATACATAGAGGCCATAGCAAGCATTCAAACAACTTAGAACACTAAGAATTCAACATGCAAGCACATCTACAGCAGCACCAAGAGTAGCTAATTATTCAAAGTATAAACCACTAAAACAAAAACTAATTGGACAAATGGTGGAGCCACATACCAAGCAACAATCTCCTGAAACGGTTTTGGAAATGGAGCTTCAAGCAAAGAGATCGAAAATGGCACCAAAATGAGCAAGAACACGGGAGAGAGAGTAAGAATGATTTTTTTTCTGGAGGTAGGTGAAAATGTGGGCTAAAGAGATAAGTGAGGGGGCTCATGTGGGGACCACAACCCACCAGGGCGTGCCAGGGGGTGTTGGCACACCCAGGTGGGTTGTGCCCACCTGGTGCACCCCCTTCTGGTTATTTTTGCACCAAAAATTCTTAAATATTCAAAAAAAATCATATAAAATTTTCAGGGCATTCTTAGAACTTTTATTTTTGGGTCATTTTTATTGCACGGAAAATTCAGAAAACAGACAAAACATGGCATTTTATTTTATTTAACTAATAAAAATAGAGAATAAAAAGTAGGGACAAAAATTAGTGCTTACTAAATTCATCAACTTCATACCGTTAAAAAATGATTCATTAATAAGGTTGATCATGTCTTATTAACAACCACTTTCGATTAGCATGAAACCGTAGAACTTTCGTAAATCACTAAGTTACCTCAACGGGGATATGCATTTCCCAACAATAAGCATTTCATATTTCTTTTTGACAGTAGGTAGAGGTATTTGAAAATTTCCAATAGTGATTGTCGGAGATTTTTCAATAACATTAATACCATTCACTTGGAATTGTTTCTTTGAGAAGTGCATCGTATGCTCATTACCATTGATATGAAAAGTGACCTTGCTTTTATTGCAATCAATAACAGCCCCTGCAGTATTCAAGAAGGGTCTACCAAGGATAATTGACATGTTGTCGTCCTCAGGCATCTCAAGTATAACAAAGTCAGTCAAAATAGTAACATTATCAACAACAACGGGCACATCCTCACAGATACCGATAGTTATGGCAATTGATTTGTCGGCCATTTGCAAAGAAATTTCATTAGGTGTGAGTTTATTCAAGTCAAGTCTTTTATATAAATAGAAAGGCATAACACTAACACCAGCTCCTAAATCACACAAAGCAGTTTTCACATAACTATTTTTGATGGAGCAAGGTATAGTTGGTATTCCCGGATCTCCAAGTTTTTAGGTACTCCATATTTTAAAGTATAATTAGCAAGCATAGTGGAGATTTCAGCTTCCGGTATTTTTCTCTTATTTGTGATGATGTCTTTCATATACTTTGCATATGGAGGCATTTTCAAGATATCAGTCAAGCAAGTACGCAAAAAGACTGGCCTCAGCATTTCAGCAAAGCGTTCAAATTCTTCATCATCATTCTTTTTAGTTGACTTAGGTGGAAAAGGCATAGGTTTTTGAACCCATGGTTCTCTTTCTTTACCGTGTTTCCTAGCCACAAAGTCTCTTTTATCATATCTTTTCTTCTTAGGTTGTGGGTTATCAAGATCAACAGGTGGTTCTATCTCAACATCATTATTTGGTTCTTTATCATTGGTTGGTTGAGAGTCTTCATGAACCTCATCATTATATTTTTCATTAGGTGAGTGTTCATTACCAGATTGAGTTTCAGCATTAGAGATAGAAATTTCATTTTCATTATCAGGAGGTTTCTCTATTTCAGGTCCACTAGAAGTGTGCAAAGTCATATCATTTTTCTTTTTCTTTTTCTTTCTAGAAGTACTAGGTGCACTAGTGTTAGCTCTTTGTGAATCTTGTTCAATTCTTTTAGGGTGTCCCTCTTGAGTCATTTTACTTCCTCTAGTTGCAACTCTAACAGCAAAGTCATGCATATTATGATTCATTTCAGCAATTCTCTTTGAGATTTAGCAACTTGTTCTAGTTGAGTTTGAACCATAGAAGCATGTTTTCCAACACCTCTAACATCATTTGACATTCTAAAGAACAAGTCACTCAAGCGAGCAATCATATCATAATTATATTTCAATTGTTTCATAACATTTGCATTGAAGTGATCTTGTTTCCTAATGTAGTTTTCAAACTCATAAAGGCATTGACTAGGATGAATATTGAGAGGATTATCATTATCATTGAACTTCATTAGAGAATTTACCTCTACCACCTTAGGCATTGGTGGTGTATTAAGCCCGTGTATTTCTTCAATAGGAGGTAAATTTTTAACATCCTCAGCTTTAATACCTTTTTCCTTCATAGATTTCTTTGCCTCTTGCATATCTTCAAGACTGAGATATAATATACCCCTATTCTTCGGAGTGGGTTTAGGTGGTGGTTCAGGAATAGTCCAATCATCATAATTTTTCAATATGTTATTCAATAATGCTTTAGCTTGTCCAATAGTTCGTTCCCTGAAAATACATCCAACACAACTATCTAGGAAGTCCCTAGAAGCATCGGTTAGTCCATTATAGAAGATATCAAGTATTTCATTTTTCTTAAGAGGATGATCAGGCAAAGAATGAAGTAACTTGCAAAGCCTCCCCCAAGCTTGTGGGATACTCTCTTCTTTAGTTTGCACAAAGTTAAATATTTCTTGTAAGGCAGCTTGTTTCATATGAGCAGGAAAATATTTTTCAGAGAAGTAATAAACCATATCCTGGGGACTACGCACACAACCAGGAGCAAGAGTATTGTACCAAGCTTTAGCATCACCCTTTAATGAAAAAGTAAATAATTTGAGAATAAAGTAATAACGAGTTTTCTCATCATGTGTAAAAAGGTTGGCTATGTCATTCAACTTAGTAAGATGTGCCATAACAGTTTCAGTTTCATAACCATGGAAAGGATTAGATTCAACCAAAGTAATTAACTCTAGGTCAATATAGAATTCATAATCCTTATCATCAATAAACATAGGTGAAGTTGCAAACTTAGGATCACATTTCGTTCTAGCATTAAGAGATTTTACTTTATACTTGTGTAGTAATTTCTCTAGATCATCTCTATCATTGCAAGCAAGAATATCTCTAGTTGCTTCTTCACTCATAACATAACCTTCCGGTATCTTAGGCAATTCATATCTAGGAAGGCTAGTTCTAGCAAGTATTTTAGGACTTTCAGTTTCAAGCTCATCATCAGATTCAACAACATCATGTTGTATAACTCTAGCAATTTGTTTATCAAGAAATTCACTAAGTGGCACATCATCATTATCAAGCAAGGTACTAGCATCATCATAAGCATCATTCATAGTAGAGGTAGCATCATCAATAACTTGCGACTTATCAGGATTAATAGCATGGGGTGGTGTTGCAAGCTTACTCATAACAGAAGGTGAATCTAAAGCAGAAATGGATGGCAGTTCCTTACCTCCCGTCGTCTTAGAGGGATAAATCTTAGTCTTTGGATCCTTCAGATTCTTCATAGTGATAATATGATAATAATCTCAAGTGACTCAACAAATATAGCTATGCTCCCCGGCAACTACGCTAGAAAAAGGTCTTGATAACCCACAAGTATAGGGGATCGCAACGGTTTTCGAGGGTAGAGTATTCAACCCAAATTTATAGATTCGACACAAGGGAAGCCAAAGAATATTTGAAGGTATTAGAACCTGAGTTGTCAATTCAACCACACGTGGAGATTAATTATCTGCAGCAATATGATCAGTAGCAAAATAGTTTGATAGTAGTAACAGTAGCAACAGTAACAGGAACAGTGATAGCAGTAATTTGTAGCAAGTGTAATAGTGATGATAGCAGTAGTAACTTAGCAGAAACAATAATGATAAATTCGTAGGCATTGGATCAGTGACTTGTTGGATGATATTAACCTAGGGCGATACAGCACTAGCTCCAGTTCATCGATATAATGTAGGCATGTATTCCGTAAATAGTCATACGTGCTTTATTAAAGGAACTTGCATGCCATATTTTGTCCTACCCTCCCGTGGCAGTGGGGTCTATATTGGAAACTAAGGGATATTAAGGCCTCCTTTTAATAGAGAACCGGAACAAAGCATTAACACACAGTGAATACATGAACTCTTCAAACTACGGTCATCACCGGGAGTGGGCCCGGTTGTTGTCACTCCGGGGTTGCCTGATCATAACCGTAGTAGGTGACTATAACTTGCAAGATTGGATCAAAAACATGGATATAATGATGAATTCGTAAACGGTTCAGATCTGAAATCATGGCACCCGGGCCCAAAGTAAAAGGCATTAAGCATAGCAAAGTCATAGCAACATCAATCTAAGAACGTAGTGCATACTAGGGATCATGCCCTAACAAAACTAACTCGATTGCATGATGAATCTCATCCAACTCGTCACCGACCAGCAAGCCTACGAAGGAATTACTCCCTCCCGGTGAGGAGCATCATGGAATTGGCGATGGAGAAGGGTTGGTGATGACGAAGAACAAAGATCCCCCTCTCCGGAGACCTAAATGGACTCCAGATCTGCCCTCCTAAGGAAGAACAAGGCCTGACGGCGGCTCCGTCTCGTGGATCGTGTTAATTCCTTCTCCCTGATTTTTTTTCTGGAAATATGTGAATTTATAGTATCAGGGGGGTCATCGGCAGGGCCACCAGGTGGGTACAACCCACCTAGGCGCTAGGAGAGGGGGGCGCCCTGGTGGGTTGTGCCCACCCAGGGGCCCCTCTCCAGTGGGTCTTGGCTCCAGAAATTCTTATTATTGGTATAAAAATCCTCAAAAAGTTTCGTTCCATTCCGAGAACTTTTATTTCTGCACAAAAACAACACCATGGTAGTTCTGCTGAAAACAGTGTTAGTCCGGGGTTAGTTTCATTCAAATCATGCAAATTAGAGTCCAGAACAAGAGGAAAAGCGTGAGAAAAAAGTAGATACGTTGGAGACGTGTCAACTCCCCCAAGCTTAAACCTTTGCTTGTTCTCAAGCAATTCAGTTGATAAACTGAAAGTGAGAAAGATAAACTTTTACGAACTCTTTTGCTCTTGTTTGCATAAATAAGCTTAAACAGCACCCAGGTTTTCAACCAACATTATAACTAACCATGTCAACAATAACTCTTAAAGATTATAATGATTCATATCAATGACATAATCAACTAGCGAGCAATAATAAGATATCTCAAACAGCAACACGTTGTCAAAATAACCATGATATAATATTGTTGGAAATATGCCCTAGAGGCAATAATAAAATGATTATTATTATATTTCCTTGTTCATGATAATTGTCTATTATTCATGCTATAATTGTGTTATCCGGAAATCATAATACATGTGTGAATACATAGACCATAACATGTCCCTAGTGAGCCTCTAGTTAACTAGCTCGTTGATCAACAGATAGTCATGGTTTCCTGACTATGGACATTGGATGTCATTGATAATGGGATCACATCATTAGGAGAATGATGTGATGGACAAGACCCAATCCTAAGCATAGCACAAGATTGTGTAGTTCGTTTGCTAGAGCTTTTCCAATGTCAAGTATCATTTCCTTAGACCATGAGATCGTGTAACTCCCGGATGCCGTAGGAGTTGGGTGTATCAAACATCACAACGTAACTTTGTGACTATAAAGGTATACTACAGGTATCCCCGGAAGTATCTGTTGGGTTGACACGGATCGAGACTGGGATTTGTCACTCCGTATGACGGAGAGCTATATCTGGGACCACTCGGTAATGCATCATCATAATGAGCTCAATGTGACCAAGTGTTTGGTCACGGCATCATGCATTACGGTATGAGTAAAGTTACTTGCCGGTAACGAGATTGAATGAGGTATTGGGATACCGACGATCGAATCTCGGGCAAGTAACGTACCGATTAACAAAGGGAATTGTATACGGGATTACTAGAATCCTCGACATCGTGGTTCTTTCAATGAGATCATCAAGGAATATGTGGGATCCAACATGGGTATCCAGATCCCGCTGTTGGTTATTGACCGGAGAGTCGTCTCGGTCATGTTTGTGTGTCTCCCGAACCCGTAGGGTCTACACACTTAAGGTTCGGTGACGCTAGGGTTGTAGAGATATTAGTATGCAGTAACCCGAAAGTTGTTTGGAGTCCCGGATGAGATCCCGGACGTCACGAGGAGTTCCGGAATGGTCCGGAGGTGAAGAATTGTATATAGGAAGTCCAGTTTCGGCCACCGGGAAAGTTTCGGGGGTCACCGGTATTGTACCGGGACCACCGGAAGGGTCCCGGGGTCCACCGGGTGGGGCCACCTATCCTGGAGGGCCCCATGGGCTGAAGTGGGAGTGGAACCAGCTCCTGGTGGGCTGGTGCGCCCCCCATGGGCCTCCCCCTGCGCTTAGGGTTGGAAACCCTAGGGGTGGGGGCGCCCCACCTGACTTGGGGGGCAAGTCCCCCTTGGCCGCCGCCCCCCTTGGAGATGGGATCTCCCAGGGCCGGCGCCCCCCTAGGGGCCCTATATATAGTGGGGGGAGGGAGGGCAGCCGCACCCAAGTCCCTGGCACCTCCCTCTCCCCTCGTAACACCTCTCCCTCTCGTTGGAGCTTGGCGAAGCCCTGCCGAGATCACCGCTGCTTCCACCACCACGCCGTCGTGTTGCTGGATCTCCATCAACCTCTCCTTACCCTTGTTGGATCAAGAAGGAGGAGACGTCTTCCCCAACCGTACGTGTGTTGAACGCGGAGGTGTCGTCCGTTTGGCGCTCGGTCATTGGTGATTTGGATCAGGACGAGTACGACTCCATCAACCCCGTTCTCTTGAACGCTTCCGCTCGGAACTACAAGGGTATGTAGATGCACTCCCCTATCCCTCGTTGCTAGATGACTCCATAGATTGATCTTGGTGATGTGTAGAAAATTTTAAAATTCTGCTACGTTCCCCAACAGTGGCATCATGAGCCAGGATTATGCGTAGTTTCTATGCACGAGTAGAACACAAGATGTTGTGGGCGTCGATTTTGTCAATTTACTTGTTGTTACTAGTCTTATCTTGATTCAGCGGCATCGTGGGATGAAGCGGCCCGGACCGACCTTACACGTACGCTTACGTGAGACAGGTTCCACCGACTGACATGCACTAGTTGCATAAGGTGGCTAGCGGGTGTCTGTCTCTCCCACTTTAGTCAGATCGGATTCGATGAAAAGGGTCCTTATGAAGGGTAAATAGAAATTGGCATATCACGTTGTGGTTTTGGCGTAGGTAAGAAACGTTCTTGCTAAGAAACCTATAGCAGCCACGTAAAAAACTTGCAACAACAATTAGAGGACGTCTAACTTGTTTTTGCAACATGTGCCATGTGATGTGATATGGCCAAAAGGATGTGATGAATGATATATGTGATGTATGAGATTGATCATGTTCTTGTAATAGGAATCACGACTTGCATGTCGATGAGTATGACAACCGGCAGGAGCCATAGGAGTTGTCTTAATTTATTTATGACCTGTGTGTCAACATAAACGTCATGTAATTACTTTACTTTATCGCTAACCGTTAGCCATAGTAGTAGAAGTAATAGTCGACGAGACAACTTCATGAAGACACGATGATGGAGATCATGATGATGGAGATCATGGTGTCATGCCGGTGACGATGATGATCATGGTGCCCCGAAGATGCATATCAAAAGGAGCAAAATGATATTGGCCATATCATGTCACTATTTGATTACATGTGATGTTTATCATGTTTTACATCTTATTTGCTTAGAACGATGGTAGCTTAAATAAGATGATCCCTCACAATAATTTCAAGAAAGTGTTCCCCCTAACTGTGCACCATTGCGAAGGTTCGTTGTTTCGAAGCACCATGTGATGATCGGGTGTGATAGATTCTAACGTTCGAATACAACGGGTGTAAGCCAGATTTACACACGCAATACACTTAGGTTGACTTGACGAGCCTAGCATGTACAGACATGGCCTCGGAACACGGAAGACCGAAAGGTCAAACATGAGTCGTATAGAAGATACGATCAACATGAAGATGTTCACCGATGATGACTAGTCCGTCTCACGTGATGATCGGACACGGCCTAGTTGACTCGGATCATGTATCACTTAGATGACTAGAGGGATGTATGTCTGAGTGGGAGTTCATTAAATAATTTGATTAGATGAACTTAATTATCATGAACTTAGTCTAAAAACCTTTGCAAAATGTCTTGTAGATCAAATGGCCAACGCTCATGTCAACCTCAACTTCAACGCGTTCCTGGAGAAAACCAAGCTGAAAGATGATGGCAGCAACTATATGGACTGGGTCCGGAACCTGAGGATCATCCTCATAGTTACCAAAAAAGCATATGTCCTAGAAGCACCGCTAGGTGAAGCACCCATCCCAGAGAACCAAGACGTTATGAACGCTTGGCAGTCGCGTGCTGATGATTACTCCCTCGTTCAGTGCGGCATGCTTTACAGCTTAGAACCGGGGCTCCAAAAGCGTTTTGAGCAACACGGAGCATATGAGATGTTCGAAGAGCTGAAAATGGTTTTCCAAGCTCATCCCGGGTCGAGAGATATGAAGCCTCCGACAAGTTCTACAGTTGTAAGATGGAGGAAAATAGTTCTGTCAGTGAGCACATACTCAAAATGTCTGGGTTGCACAACCGCTTGTCCCAGGTGGACATTAACCTCCCAGACGAGGCGGTCATTGACAGAATCCTTCAGTCGCTCCCACCTAGCTACAAGAGCTTTGTGATGAACTACAATATGCAGGGGATGGTGAAAACTATTCCTGAAGTATTTTCAATGCTGAAATCAGCGGAGGTGGAAATCAAAAAGGAACATCAAGTGTTGATGGTCAATAAAACCACTAGTTTCAAGAAAGTCAAGGGTAAGAAGAACTTCAAGAAGGATGGCAAGGGAGTTGTCGCGGCCGGTAAATCAGTTGCCGGGAAGAAGCCAAAGAATGGACCCAAACCTGAGACTGAGTGCTTTTATTGCAAGGGAAAGGGACACTGGAAGCGGAACTGTCCCAAATACTTAGCGGACAAGAAGGCCGGCAACACTAAAGGTATATGTGATATACATGTAATTGATGTGTACCTTACCAGTACTCGTAGTAGCTCCTGGGTATTTGATACCGGTGCGGTTGCTCATATTTGTAACTCAAAACAGGAGCTGCGGAATAAGTGGAGACTGGCAAAGGACGAGGTGACGATGCGCGTCGGGAATGGTTCCAAGGTCGATGTGATCGTCGTCGACACGCTACCTCTACATTTACCTACGGGATTAGTTTTAAACCTCAATAATTGTTATTTAGTGCCAGCTTTGAGCATGAACATTGTATCTGGATCTCGTTTAATACGAGATGGCTACTCATTTAAATCCGAGAATAATGGTTGTTCTATTTATATGAGAGATATGTTTTATGGTCATGCCCCGCTGGTCAATGGTTTATTCTTAATGAATCTCGAACGTGATGTTACACATATTCATAGTGTGAATACCAAAAGATGTAAGATTGATAATGAAAGTCCCACATATCTGTGGCACTGTCGCCTTGGTCACATCGGTGTCAAACGCATGAAGAAGCTCCATACAGATGGACTTTTGGAGTCTCTTGATTTCTAATCATTTGACACGTGCGAACCATGCCTCATGGGTAAAATGACCAAGACTCCGTTCTCGGGAAAAATGGAGCGAGCAACCAACTTATTGGAAATTATACATACTGATGTGTGTGGTCCAATGAGCGTTGAGGCTCGCGGTGGCTATCGTTATGTTCTCACTCTCACTGATGACTTAAGTAGATATGGGTATGTCTATTTGGTGAAACACAAGTCTGAGACCTTTGAAAAGTTCAAGGAATTTCAGAATGAGGTAGAGAATCAACGTGACCGAAAGATAAAATTCTTACGATCAGATCATGGGGGAGAATATTTAAGTCACGAATTTGGTACGCACTTAAGGAAATGTGGAATAGTTTCACAACTCACGCCGCCTGGAACACCTCAGCATAGCGGTGTGTCCGAACGTCGTAATCGCACTCTATTGGATATGGTGCGATCTATGATGTCACTCACTGATTTACTGCTATCATTTTGGGGATACGCTCTAGAGACAGCTACATTCACTTTAAATAGGGCACCGTCTAAATCCGTTGAGACGACACCGTATGAATTATGGTTTGGGAAGAAATCTAAGCTGTCGTTTCTAAAAGTTTGGGGATGCGATGCTTATGTCAAGAAACTTCAACATGAAAAGCTCGAACCCAAGTCGGAAAAATGCGTCGTCATAGGATACCCTAAGGAAACCATTGGGTATACCTTTTACCTCAGATCCGAAGGCAAGATCTTTGTTGCCAAGAACGGGTCCTTTCTAGAGAAAGAGTTTCTCTCGAGGGAAGTAAGTGGGAGAAAAGTAGAACTCGATGAAGTGCTGCCTCTTGAACCGGAAAGTAGCGCAGCTCAGGAAGATGTTCCTGTTGTGCCTACACCGACTAGAGAGGAAGTTAATGATAATGATCAAGGTACTTCGGATCAAGTTGATACTGAACTTCGAAGGTCCACAAGGACACGTTCCACGCCAGAATGGTATGGCAACCCTGTCCTGGAAATCATGTTGTTAGACAACGGTGAACCTTCGAACTATGAAGAATGTAGCGACCAGACCTCAAACAGTCTGATCTCTGTGCTCCGGTGTCATCCCTGGATCAGTAATGCTGACACCACACAGTACTCGGAGGTTTATAACAGAGTAGCAATCACACACTTATTACATCGAGTGTCTCAATAGAGAACTTATTACAATAAATATGGCTTAAGGCCATCTAATAACGATAACAACGGAAGGCTTGGAAGATAAGTGAGTCCATCAACTCCAACGGCATCACTGAGTATAGAACCACGACCTAAAAACTCCTTAATCATCGTCTGAAAAGTCTGCAACATTAATGTTGCAGCCCGAAATGGGTCAGCACATGGAATATGCTGGCAATGTAACACATAGAGAGTAATGGAATGAAACAGCTATACTATATGCATGTTTGGCTGGTGGACAGCTCTATGGTTACAGTTTTGCGTAAAGCCAATTTTTCCCTACTACAAAGGAATAAATTTATTTAACTATCATGGTAGTCGTCAAACATTGAGAATGGTTGACAGCATTGTCAATCCCAATTAAGTATCATCATTAAACAAAACCCAACAAAATTAATCTAGAGTAACATGTTGAGATTCACATGATAATCCAGGTACTAGATACTCAAAACGTCCATAACCGGGGACACGGCTAACCATGATTAGTTTATACACTCTGCAGAGGTTTGCACACTTTTCCCCACAAGACTCGATCGCCTCCATTTGTTTTCTCGCACTACATGGTGTTTGAGAAGACGGATGACCGAGACATAGTCTTTCAGAAGCGCTAGCACCTTGCGATGGATAGACCGTTACACCTACTTTCCCCTACATCTGCTAGTCTACCCTGTAAGAGTTTGCACAACTTAATCAACTAAGCCAGAGCCCATAATGGCTTGTGGCTACACACGGAAGTTTCTAGTATGAGTAATATCATGATCCCTTTGAGCCTGGGTGGCGGTCCAAAAGAAACAGGCAATCCTGGAATACCCAGGTACCTCAATCCACCCAGATGTGTATTTAAGTTGCCACCTTAGATAAACCAATAATTAACAAACTCACATCTGTCATGGATATCACTCACCCAATCCACGTCTACTAGCATAGCATGGCATAATAAGCAAGCATAGAAGTAACTCCCAAAGGTTTGATAATAAACAGGTAATAGGTACTACCTCAACTACTTCCCATCCCACAATTTAGTTAGATCCTAATCATGCAATGTTTGAGGATTGGTCTAATGCAATAAAACTAGGTAGTAGGAAAAAGTATGATCAAAGTGTTACTTGCCTTGCTGATGATCCGCGAAACCTAGAGATTCGAAGTAACAGGCGGTGCACTCCGGGTATTCTATCACAGAGAAACAAACAAGCATACAATAAGTACTCATCTAATGCACAGGTAAAACTCAAATAAGAGATCTAACCAGAAGGTTCAACTCAAGAACTCCGGTTTGCAAAAAGAATCAAATCGAACGAAGCAACGAAAGTCAAACGGCGAAAAAACAACTTTGTTCTACTAATCTGGATCTAAGGCAATTTTTATAGTAGCAAAACTTGTTTAAGTTGGTTAAACGGATAGAGGTTTTCGAGACGAAACTCCAGGCGCTTGAATCGCCTGATTCCGATAAACGAGCGAAAAGTTATACTAAAACGAAAATTGGATCAGAAATCGCGATCAGAAAAATCATGGATTTAATCCGAGAAAAAGAAAAAAACGATGAACGCTCGCTAAAAAAAATAAACCGGAAAACCGATCTATTTAAAAAAAGAAACTAAAAGAAACCGGCGAAAACCGATCGGTTTTTTTTACAAAAAAACAGGCGGCGCGGAAATCGAGGCACACCTCGGGCGGCGTCCGACGGCGGCGGGCGACGGCTCCGGTGGTGACGGGTGGCGGGCGGCGGCTCCGGCGGCGGCGGGCGGCGGCAGCGGGCATTGGCGGCGGTGGGGCGGCGCGGGGCTCGAGGCAGCTCGGGGCTGGGGCTAGGGTTTGGCTTCGGCTGGGCCTCCCCCCCCGGCTTTTAAAGCCTGGTCGGGCCAGAGCCCGGGTCGGACACGGCCCGTTAGGTCGGTTTGTTTTTTTATATAATTACGCGCAGAAGAAAAATAAAAAGAAGTACTAAATGGACTCCAAAAATGCCGAAATAAATTTTCCCGGGCTTCTAAAATCAAGCCGCACAAGGTGAACATTTATTTGGGGCCTAGATGCAATTTTGAAAAACGCACATTTTTCCTAAATTCAAATAAAATAATGAAAAACCCCGAAATAAAATCTTATTTGATTTTATTATTAAATCCTCAATATTTCTTTATTTTGGGAAAGTCATTTTATTCCCTCTCTCATATTTTTGTAATAGAAATATTTGACGATAAAATAATAAAAATCAAATGATCCTATTCTCAAAATTTGTGAAAACTCAAATATGAAAATAAAGAATTTCCCAACTCTCTCCGTGGGTCCTTGAGCTGCGTAGAAATTCCTAGGATCAAACCAAAAGCAAAATAAAATATGATATGCAATTGTGATCTAATGTATAACATTCCAAATTGAATCTCCTTAAGATGAATCTCGCCCTCGAGATTCGGGTTGGCTAGAAAATAGGTGAGGGTGGTCCTTGAGCAAATCTTCCTCTCGTTCCCAGGTGGCTTCGTCCTCCGTGTGGTGGCTCCACTGAACTTTGCAAAACTTGATAACCTTGTTGCGAGTGACTCGACTGGCAAACTCGAGAATCTTAATTGGTTTCTCCTCGTAGGTCAAATCGTTATCCAACTGAATTGCTTCCAATGGCACTGTGTCTCTCAAGGGTATGTCAGCCATCTCCGCGTGGCACTTCTTCAACTGAGAAACGTGGAACACATCATGAACTCCTGAAAATCCTTCAGGCAATTCCAACTTGTAGGCCACTTCTCCCATACGCTCCAATACTCGGTATGGACCTACAAATCGTGGCGCTAACTTTCCTTTAACACCAAAGCGCTTTGTTCCCCGAAGTGGTGATACTCGAAGATAAGCTCTATCTCCAACTTCGTAAACTGTCTCTTTGCGTTTAGAATCTGCATAACTCTTCTGTCTGGACTGGGCTATCTTGAGCCTATCGCGAATCAATTTCACCTTCTATTCAGACTCTTTAATCAAGTCAGGTCCAAACAACTGGCGGTCTCCAACTTCGTCCCATGACAACGGTGTCCTGCACCTCCTTCCGTACAAGGCTTCGAAAGGGGCCATCTTTAAACTGGTTTGGTAACTGTTGTTGTAAGAGAACTCTGCATATGGCAAATTGTCGTCCCAACTAGATCCGTAATCTAGCGCACAAGCTCTCAGCATATCCTCCAAAATCTGATTGACTCTCTCAGTCTGTCCATCTGTCTGTGGATGAAAAGTTGTACTAAATTCTAGCCTGGTACTCAAAGTTTCGTGCAACTGCTTCCAGAACTTTGAGGTAAACTGGGTTCCTCTATCTGATATGATACTCCTCGGAACTCCATGCAAACATACGATCCTCGTCATGTATATCTTTGCCAACTTAGCACTGGTGTAAGTGGTCTTTACCGGGATGAAATGAGCTACCTTTGTCAAACGATCGACTACAACCCAAATCAAGTCATAGCCTGAACGAGTCCTGGGTAATCTGGTGATAAAATCCATGCCTAACTTATCCCACTTCCATTCGAGTATCGACAATGGTTGTAACAATCCTGCTGGCTTCTGATGCTCTGCTTTTACTCTCTGACATACATCACGAACTGCTACATATTCCGCAATATCTTTCTTCATTCCGGTCCACCAGAAAATATCCTTCAAATCCAAATACATCTTGGTATTTCCTGGGTGAATCGAATACGGTGAATCGTGTGCCTCTTGCAGAATTAGCTTCCTAATCTCCGGGTCATTGGGCACGTAAACACGGTCTTCAAACCATAGGGTATCATGCTCATCCTCACGAAATCCCTTAGCCTTTCCTTTGCTAAGTTTCTCTTTAATAGAAGCAATCTCCTTGTCAGTCTTCTGAGCTTCTCTGATTCTATCCATCAAAGTTGACTGAATCTCCAATGCTGCTACATAGCCTCTCGGAACTATTTCCAAACATAGTTCGCGAAGATTTTCTGCTAACTCCCTTGGTATTTCTCCCGTCATTGATGTATTGACATGGCTCTTACGGCTTAATGCGTCAGCTACTACATTAGGCCTTTCTGGGATGATAATGCAATTTCATATCATAATCCTTGATGAGCTACAACCATCTCCTTTGTCTGAGGTTTAACTCCTTCTGTGTGAAAATATACTTCAAACTCTTATGATCCGTGTACACCTCGCAATGGTTTCCAATCAGAAAATGTCTCCAAGTATTCAGTGCATGCACTACGGCTGCTAACTCCAAATCATGCATAGCGTAATTCAACTCATGAGGCTTAAGCTGTCATGAGGCATATGAAACAACTCTCCCTTCCTGCATCAACACTGCCCCAAGTCCTCGACGTGAAGCGTCGCAATACACCTCATAATCCTTGGTCTGGTCTGGCAAAATCAACACTAGTGAGGTAACCAAACGTTTCTTCAACTCCTGAAAACTAGCCTCACATTCCTCCGTCCATATGAACTTGGTATCCTTCTTTAATAACTCTGTCATAGGCTTTGCAATCTTGGAGAAATTCTCAATGAATCTCCGGTAGTATCCTGCGAGTCCAAGAAAACTCCGGATCTCTCCAACCGTGGTTGCTGCTTCCCACTTGGTCACGGCATCAACTTTAGTGGGATCTACTGATATACCTTCTCCGGATATAACGTGTCCGAGGAATCCTACTTCCTTCAACCAAAACTCACATTTTCTGAACTTGGCATACAACTGATGTTCTCTGAGCTTACCAAGTACCAAACGTAAATGCTCCTTATGCTCCTCTTCATTTTTCGAGGAAACCAGGATATCATCAATGAACACCACGACGAACTTATCCAAGAACTCCATAAACACTTTGTTCATGATGTTCATAAAATAAGCAGGTGTGTTAGTCAGACCAAATGACATAACGGTATACTCGTACAGCCCATACCTGGTGGTAAAAGCTGTCTTAGGAATATCCTGTTCTCGAATCTTCAACTGGTGGTATCCTGATTGCAAATCGATCTTGGAAAATACCTTAGCTCCTTGCAATCGATCAAACAGATCATTGATCATTGGTAGTGGGTACTTGTTCTTGATGGTTACTTCATTCAATCCTCGATAATCAACAACCATCCTTAACGATCCATCCTTCTTCTCTACTAGAAGTACTGGCGATCCCCAAGGTGAAGAACTTGGGCGAATATATCCCTTATCCAGTAACTCTTTAATCTACTTCTTAATTTCCACCAAATCCTTTGCAGGCATCCTGTATGGTCTCTTTGATATTGGCCCTGTGCCTGGCAATAGCTCAATCAAAAACTCAATATCTCTATCCGGTGGCATGCCTGGCAACTCTTCTGGAAATACTTCAGGGAAATCCTTCACTACTGGTACTTCCTCCTACACAACTCCTGTTAAACAATTTACTTGAGTCCCTTTTGGCACATGCCGAGATACATACTTGATCCTTCTCCCTTCTAGGGTAGTACGCAAAATTGTCTTACTGGCGCAATCGATGTTTCCCCCATACATCGACAGCCAATCCATACCCAAAATTGCATCCAATCCTTGTGATTCCAAAATGATTAAATCCGAGGGAAACACATGCCTACCTATACTCAATGGCACTTGAAAACATCCTTGACTGGCCATATACTCCGCTCCTGGTGAGCTTACTAGCTTAGGTGTTCTAAGAACCTTAGTGGGCAGGTTATACTTATCCACAAATCCCCTTGACATGTATGAATGCGATGCACCAGTATCAAAAAGAACGAGTGCAGTAAATGACTTAACCAAAAACTTACCGATTACGGCATCTGGCTGCTCTTCAACCTCCTCCACGTTAACGTGGTTCACCTGTCCCCTGTTGAAAGGGTTCGGCTTCTTCCCAGAACTTCCATTGCCATTCTGGCCTTCAGGACATTCATTGGCATAATGTCTGGTCTTTTGACACTTAAAGCAAGTGACTTGGCTCAGGTCCTTCTTGGCTGGGGTTGATGGGTTGGTGCGATTCTGGCCGTTGCTTCCTCCATTGCCATTACCATTCTTGGTGCCATTATGATTGTGCGAGCTACCTCCTCCATGAGTATGCTGAAAATGTCCTCCCGGTCTAGGGGTAAAACGTGGCCTCTGCTGAGCTCCTGAATTGTACTTCCCTTGTGCATACTTCCTCTTGCGACTTTCAATTAGCTGCTGCTTGCCTTCAATCATAAGAGCACGGTCTACCAACTCCTGGTAGTTGTTGAAGGTTGCTACCATCAACTGCATGCTCAACTCATCATTCAGTCCTTCCAGAAACTTCTCCTGCTTAGCTGCATCTGTAGCAACGTCATCTGGGGCATAACGTGCTAATTTACTAAAGTCCTCCACATAGTGGTCAACTGTCCGTCCTCCCTAGCGCAAGTTGCGAAACTCTCGCTTCTTTATGGCCATAGCTCCTGCTGAAACATGGGCAGTACGAAAGGCGTGCTGAAACTGGTCCCAAGTGACAGTGTCGACAGGGAAAGTGGCTGTGAAATTCTCCCACCATGATGCTGCGGGTCCTTCAAGCTGATGTGCGGCAAACTTTACCTTCTCCGCATCTGTGCATCCTGCTGTGGTCAACTCTCTAGTTGTCTTGCGGAGCCAATCATCTACTACTATCGGCTCGGTGCTACTAGAAAACACCGGCGGATTCAGCCTAAGAAAACGGGCTAAGTGATCAACAGGTGGTGGTGGTGGGTTGTTGTTGTTCCCCTCATTCTGATTCTGGACTAGCAACTGCATCAATGTGTTCTGCTGCTGGATCAACTGGGTGAGCTCCAGTGGAAAGGTAAATCCGGGGTCACGTCTCGGAGGCATCTGAGGGTTTAGAAAAGATGAGATGTAAGAATAGAGGGGGTCTAAAGAGAAAACACTACCCATATGCACATGAGGCAAAAGCAAACAATTCACTTCATTCAATCAAACAAGGGCATACAATCGATCTAACTATCGCAAAAGTGCTCGGACTACTATATTTACATGGTGGACTACTACTACTGATGAGGTGGTCTACTAGAAATATTCTTCGGTTGCAGACTCCATGATATTTGCTCCGGCTTCATTAACATAGTCATCATCGCTATTATCTGGATCCGAATCGGTGTCGTCGATGATGATGTAGTCTTCCGGGCGAATCTCCTTGGGTTCTTCATCTTCATCTACTGGTGTAGGGCCTCCCATAAATATCCCGATCTTCATTGTTAGGTCGGCATTCTTATCCACCAATACTTCAATTTCCTCTTCATGATCTTCATTTTTAGCCTTGAGTTCTTCCTTCAGTTCCTTGATTCTCGTCCTTGCCTTCTTCGGGTCTATCATGTCGGCGCACATCTGGTTCCCCTGTCGCCGAATGTGCTGGTTTAACTCCTGGATAAAAGATGCAATGGATCTATCTCTTCTGGTGCTGATCATCTCCCGGTGTTCATCTCAGCGCCCACAAATCTGGTAGATAGTATCCTTGAGATCCTTGCGGTAGACTTCTCCAATGCATCCCATGGTGATGTGAGATGCCATACTCTTTCCTAGATTCCAAGTTGGTGCATCAAAAGAAAACTCTATGGGCTCAGTGACTGGCATGAACGTCCTTCCTGGAACTTGAACTTGAATCATCCAGCGCTCTTCTTCAGGTAAAGTGGCGTTGTAGGTTCCGGTGAAGCTTGGTACTCCTATGTTCAGGTATCTAGTGACTTCCTTCAAGTGACGTCCAAAGGGTGTATCGTCATCCAGTTGCATGAACTTGTTCCTTGCATCCGCCATCCTAAAGAGTAGAAACGATGAGAGGTCAGAAGAGAAGAGAGTGAATAGTGATCTAGGTCTTTAGCTTAGTGGTCGTGTCCTACAGTCAGCGTGTGCTCTAATACCATCTCTGTAGCGACCAGACCTCAAACAGTCTGATCTCTGTGCTCCGGTGTCATCCCTGGATCAGTAATGCTGACACCACATAGTACTCGGAGGATTTATAACAGAGTAGCAATCACACACTTATTACATCGAGTGTCTCAATAGAGAACTTATTACAATAAATATGGCTTAAGGCCATCTAATAATGATAACAGCGGAAGGCTTGGAAGATAAGTGGGTCCATCAACTCCAACAGCATCACTGAGTATAGAACCACGACCTAAAAACTCCTTAATCGTCATCTGAAAAGTCTGCAACATTAACATTGCAGCCCGAAACGGGTCAGCACATGGAATATGCTGGCAATGTAACACATAGAGAGTAATGGAATGAAACAACTATGCTATATGCATGTTTGGCTGGTGGACAGCTCTATGGTTACAGTTTTGCGTAAAGCCAATTTTTCCCTACTGCAAAGGAATAAATTTATTTAACTATCATGGTAATTTTTAAACATTGAGAATGGTTGACAGCATTCTCAATCCCAATTAAGTATCATCATTAAACAAAACCCAACAAAATTTATTTAGAGTAACATGTTGAGATTCACATGATAATCCAGGTACTAGATACTCAAAACATCCATAACTGGGGACACGGCTAACCATGATTAGTTTATACACTCTGCAGAGGTTTGCGCACTTTTCCCCACAAGACTCGATCGCCTCCGTTTGTTTTCTCGCACTACATGGTGTTTGAGAAGACGGATGACCGAGACACAGTCTTTCAGAAGCGCTAGCACCTTACGATGGATAGACCATTACACCTACTTTCCCCTAGATCTGCTAGTCTACCCTGTAAGAGTTCGCACGACTTAATCAACTACGCTAGAGCCCATAATGGCTTGTGGCTGCACACGGAAGTTTCTAGTATGAATAATCTCATGATCCCTTTGAGCCTGGGTGGCGGTCCCAAAGAAACAGGCAATCCTGGAATACCCAGGTACCTCAATCCACCCAGATGTGTATTTAAGTTGCCACCTTAGATAAACCAATAATTAACAAACTCACATCTGTCATGGATATCACTCACCCAATCCACGTCTACTAGCATAGCATGGCATAATAAGCAAATGTAGAAGTAACTCCCAAAGGTTTGATAATAAACAGGTAATAGGTACTACCTCAACTACTTCCCATCCCACAATTTAATTAGATCGTAATCATGCAATGTTTGAGGATTGGTCTAATGCAATAAAACTGGGTAGTAGGAAAAAGTATGATCAAAGTGTTACTTGCCTTGCTGATGATCCGCGAAACCTAGAGATTCGAAGTAACAGGCGGTGCACTCTGGGTATTCTATCGCAGACAAACAAACAAGCATACAATAATTACTCATCTACTGCACAGGTAAAACTCAAATAAGAGATCTAACCAGAAGGTTCAACTTAAGAACTCCGGTTTGCAAAAAGAATCAAATCGAACGAAGCAACGAAAGTCAAACGGCGAAAGAAAACAACTTCGTTCTACTAATCTGGATCTAAGGCAATTTTTATAGTAGCAAAACTTGTTTAAGTTGGTTAAATGGATAGAGGTTTTCGAGACGAACTCCAAGCGCTTGAATCGCCTGATTCCGATAAACGAGCGAAAAGTTATACTAAAACGAAAATCGGATCAGAAATCACGATCAGAAAAATCGCGGATTTAATCCGAGAAAAAGAAAAAAATGATGAACGCTCGCTAAACAAAATAAACCGGAAAACCGATCTATTTAAAAAAACCGAAACTAAAAGAAACCGGCGAAAGCCGATCGGTTTTTTTTACAAAAAAACCGGTGGCGCGGAAATCGAGGCGGACCTCGGGCGGCGTGCGACGGCGGCGGGCGGCGGCGGTGGAGGGGCGGCGGCTGCAGGGCGGCGCGGGGCTCGAGGCGGCTCGGGGCTGGGGCTAGGGTTTGGCTTCGGCTGGGCCTCCCCCCGGCTTTTAAAGCCTAGTCGGGCCAGAGTCCGGGTCGGACACGTCCCGTTAGGTCGGTTCGTTTTTTTATAATTACGCGCAGAGGAAAAATAAAAAGAAATACTAAACGGACTCCAAAAATCCCGAAATAAATTTTCCCGGGCTTCTAAAATCATGCCGCACAAGGGGAACATTTATTTGGGGCCTAAATGCAATTTTGAAAAACGCACATTTTTCCTAAATTCAAATAAAATAACGAAAAACGCCAAAATAAAATCTTATTTGATTTTATTATTAAATCCTCAATATTTCCTTATTTTGGGAAAGTCATTTTATTCCCTCTCTCATATTTTTGTAATAGAAATATTTGACGATAAAATAATAAAAATCAAATGATCCTATTCTCAAAATTTGAGAAAACTCAAATATGAAAATAAAGAATTTCCCAACTCTCTCCGTGGGTCCTTGAGCTGCGTAGAAATTCCTAGGATCAAACCAAAAGCAAAATAAAATATGATATGCAATGATGATCTAATGTATAACATTCTAGATTAAAAATTTGGGATGTTACAAAGAAGCAATGGCGGGCCCAGATTCCAACAAATGGCTTGAAGCCATGCAATCCGAGATAGGATCCATGTATGAAAACAAAGTATGGACTTTGACAGACTTGCCCGATGATCGGCGAGCGATAGAGAATAAATGGATCTTTAAGAAGAAGACGGACGTGGATGGTAATGTTACCATCTATAAGGCTCGACTTGTCGCTAAGGGTTATCGACAAGTTCAAGGGGTTGACTATGATGAGACTTTCTCACCCGTAGAGAAGCTGAAGTCTGTCCGAATCATGTTAGCAATTGCCGCATACTATGATTGTGAGATATGACAAATGGACGTCAAAACGGCATTCCTTAACGGCTTTCTTAAGGAAGAATTGTATATGATGCAGCCGGAAGGTTTTGTCGATCCTAAGAATGCTAACAAGGTATGCAAGCTCCAGTGCTCCATCTATGGGCTGGTGCAAGCATCTCGGAGTTGGAACATTCGCTTTAATGAAATGATCAAAGCGTTTGGGTTTATGCAGACTTATGGAGAAGCCTGCGTTTGCAAGAAAGTGAGTGGGAGCTCTGTAGCATTTCTCATATTATATGTGGATGACATACTTTTGATGGGAAATGATATAGAACTTTTGGACAGTATTAAGGCCTACTTGAATAAGTGTTTTTCAATGAAGGACCTTGGAGAAGCTGCTTACATATTAGGCATCAAGATCTATAGAGATAGATCGAGACGCCTCATAGGTCTTTCACAAAGTACATACCTTGATAAGATATTGAAGAAGTTCAATATGGATCAGTCCAAGAAGGGGTTCTTGCCTATGTTGCAAGGTGTGAAATTGAGCTCAGCTCAATGTCCGACCACGGCAGAAGATAGAGAAAAGATGAGTGTCGTCCCCTATGCCTCAGCCATAGGGTCTATCATGTATGCCATGCTGTGTACCAGACCTGATGTAAACATTGCCGTAAGTTTGGTAGGAAGGTACCAAAGTAATCCCGGCATGGAACACTGGACAGCGGTCAAGAACATCCTGAAGTACCTGAAAAGGACTAAGGATATGTTTCTCGTATATGGAGGTGACGAGGAGCTCGTCGTAAAGGGTTACGTCGACGCTAGCTTCGACACAGATTTGGATGACTCTAAGTCACAAACTGGATACGTGTATATTTTGAATGGTGGGGCAGTAAGCTGGTGTAGTTGCAAGCAAAGTGCCGTGGCGGGATCTACATGTGAAGCGGAGTACATGGCAGCCTCGGAGGCAGCGCATGAAGCAATATGGATGAAGGAGTTCATCACCGACCTAGGAGTCATAGCCAATGCGTCGGGGCCGATCACTCTCTTCTGTGACAACACTGGAGCTATCGCCCTTGCCAAGGAGCCCAGGTTTCACAAGAAGACCAGGCACATCAAGCGTCGCTTCAACTCCATTCATGAAAATGTTCAAGATGGAGACATAGATATTTGCAAAGTGCATACGGATCTGAATGTCGCAGATCCGTTGACTAAACCTCTTCCGCGAGCAAAACATGATCAACACCAGGACTCTATGGGTGTTCGATTCATCACAATGTAACTAGATTATTGACTCTAGTGCAAGTGGGAGACTGTTGGAAATATGCCCTAGAGGCAATAATAAAATGATTATTATTATATTTCCTTGTTCATGATAATTGTCTATTATTCACGCTATAATTGTGTTATCCGGAAATCATAATACATGTGTGAATACATAGACCATAACATGTACCTAGTGAGCCTCTAGTTAACTAGCTCGTTGATCAACAGATAGTCATGGTTTCCTGACTATGGACATTGGATGTCATTGATAACGGGATCACATCATTAGGAGAATGATGTGATGGACAAGACCCAATCCTAAGCATAGCACAAGATCGTGTAGTTCGTTTGCTAGAGCTTCTCCAATGTCAAGTATCATTTCCTTAGACCATGAGATTGTGTAACTCCCAGATGCCATAGGAGTGCCTTGGGTGTACCAAACATCACAACGTAACTAGGTGACTATAAAGGTATACTACAGGTATCACCGAAAGTATCTATTGGGTTGACACGGATCGAGACTGGGATTTGTCACTCCGTATGACGGAGAGGTATCTCTGGGCCCACTCGGTAATGCATCATCATAATGAGCTCAATGTGACCAAGTGTTTGGTCACGGGATCATGCATTATGGTACGAGTAAAGTGACTTGCTAGTAACGAGATTGAATGAGGTATTGGGAAACCGACGATTGAATCTCGGGCAAGTAAAGGAACCGATTGACAGAGGGAATTGTATACGGGATTACTTGAATCCTCAACATCGTGGTTCATCCCTATGAGATCATCGAGGAGCATGTGAGAGCCAACATGGGTATCCAGATCCCGCTGTTGGTTATTGACCGGAGAGTCGTCTCGGTCATATCTGCGTGTCTCTCGAACCCGTAGGGTCTACACACTTAAGGTTCGGTGACGCTAGGGTTGTAGAGATATTAGTATGAGGTAACCAGAAAGTTGTTCGGAGTCCCGGATGAGATCCCAGACATCACGAGGAGTTCCGGAATGGTCCGGAGGTGAAGAATTGTATATAGGAAGTCCGGTTTCGGCCACCGGGAAAGTTTCGGGGGTCACCGGTATTGTACCGGGACCACCGGAAGGGTCCCGGGGGTCCACCGGGTGGGGCCACCTATCTCGGAGGGCCCCATGGGCTTAAGTGGGAGGGGTACCAGCCCGTGGTGGGCTGGTGCGCCCCCCATGGGCCTCCCCCTGTGCCTAGGGTTGGAAACCCTAGGGGTGGGGGTGCCCCACCTGACTTGGGGGGCAAGTCCCCCTTGGCCGCCGCCCCCCTTGGAGATGGGATCTCCCAGGGCCGGCGCCTCCCTAGGGGCCCTATATATAGTGGGGGGAGGGAGGGCAGCTGCACCCAAGTCCCTGGCGCCTCCCTCTCCCCTCGTAACACCTCTCCCTCTCGTTGGAGCTTGGCGAAGCCCTGCCGAGATCACCGCTACTTCCACCACCACGCCGTCGTGCTGCTGGATCTCCATCAACCTCTCCTTACCCTTGGTGGATCAAGAAGGAGGGGAGACGTCTTCCCCAACCATACGTGTGTTGAACGCGGAGGTGTCGTCCGTTCGGCGCTCGGCCATCGGTGATTTCGATCACGACGAGTACGACTCCATCAACCCCGTTCTCTTGAATGCTTCCGCTCGCGATCTACAAGGGTATGTAGATGCACTCCCCTCTCCCTCATTGCTAGATGACTCCATAGATTGATCTTGGTGATGTGTAGAAAATTTTAAAATTCTGCTACGTTCCCCAACAAATATGACAATAATGGTATCTCGCTAGCCCTTTCTGAGACCACAAAACATAAATGCAGAGCACCTCCGAAGTTCAAGTAGCGACTAAACATTGTAATTCATGGTAGAAAAGATCCAGTCATGATGCACCCAACATTAGCTATACACAATACATGAATCATCACCGCTGTGCTATACTCAGTTTCTGGCGCTTGTTTATAGAAGGTGATTACACAACATAAAAGTAAATAGAAAGTCCCTTCGCAGAGGGAAGCAGTTATTTGCAGAGGTGCCAGAGTTTAGTTTTTAAAACAGAGATAAATGATATTTTGAGACATGCACCCTTCTCATTCACTTCACGACCATTAGTTATCAACATCTTCCATGCTAGGCATGCTAGTGGCGGTTCCCAATCGGAAAGTAAAGGTTTTGACTCCATTGGTAGTTTTTGTTTGATTATTCAAGAGATGAACTATTTTTGTATTTTGCAGTTTGGGACTGGGCATCCCTATTACCGCCCATTTCCTTGTGCGATGGCGAGTGAATAAACACTCGACCTGAGGATAACATGCTTAGCACGAAAGATATCGACAACCTCCTGTCATTCGATTAACGATCCAGGCACACAAAACGAATAATTTTTTAGAAGTTTTTAGAGGTGGCACACGCAAATTTACTTAGGACGGCAGGGTAATATCGTATATAGGTAGGTATGGTGGACTCATCTGGAATAACTTTGGATTCAAGGTTTTTGATGCACAAACAGAATTCTCACTTAGTACAGGCGAAGGCTAGCAATTTAAGATTGGGAAGCGGCCAGCTAGAGAGCAACAACAATCATAACCAGGCATTATGCATAAGTAACATTGGACTCTAGCATGAGTACGATATGAGCACCATGAACATAAATATTATAGAGGCTATGTTGGATTTGATTCAACTACATGCATGAACATGCACCAAGTCAAGCCACTCGAACATTCAGAGGAGGATACCATATCATCATACTACATCACAATCATTTTATCGCTATGTTGATATCCAAGATAAATCATTATCTGGCATGAGAAACTATACTCTCTAATTGTCATTGCAAACATGTTTAATCATAACAGGCTGAATCATGGGCACTATGTTAAACATATTTACACGGACAAGACAAGTCGAGTTCATACCAGTTTCTCCTTGCCACGGCCAGCTCATCGAATATCGTCATTATTGCCTTTCACTTGCACGACCGAATGATATGAAAATAATAATAGTGCAAGAGTGCCATGGACTAAGCTGGAATCTGCAAACATTTTATTCAACAGGAGAAGATAAGGTAAAATGGGCTCTTATTAGTTCAACAGTTATTCATATGAGAGCCACTCAACACTTTCATCATGGTCTTCTCCTCGGTACAACTCAAATAAAAGAAAAGAAATTCAGAGAAACACACTGAAATATTTTTGGAGTTTTTGGTTTTCTTCAACAAGCAAACAAAAACGAGAAAAACTATTTACATGGGAAAGCTTCCAACAAGCAAAATAAGAACAAGGAAATCTTTTCGGATTTTCTTTTTAGTACTACTACTAAGCATGCATAGAAAGTAAATTACTACAACTAATTTTTTTTGGTTTTTCTAAAGTTTTTCAAACACACAAGAAGCAAGCAAAAAAAATCTAAGCATCGATGATACAATGAAAAAGTGTGAACACCGACAGATAGAATGATATGTGAGAATGAATATAATGTCGGTGAGAAACACGTACTCCCCCAAGCTTAGGCTTTTGGCCTAAGTTGGTAATCAATCAGTGGCCTGGAGGGTAGTAGTCGGCATGGTAGCTCATGGAGGCTCTCGGTGCGGAGGCCTCAGCACGTCGTGCCGCCAATACTGCTGCGTTGTGAGCTCGGGCCTCGCTCTCAAGAACAAAATATCTTTCCTTGTTGTGATAATCAAAGAGAGCAGGCGCGGGCAAATATGTGTCCACTACATGTGATTGGTTAAACAACAAATTATAAGTGAAGTTATTAGCCCTTCCCTTGAGAATCTTGTCCTCCTTTAATGCACCAAAATCTAAATATCGAGTGTGTAGGATAGGGTCAAAGGGAAAAGGTGAAACACCCAGTCCTCATGCTAAACGTGTGGCATAAATTCCACCATAGAATCAGCCACTTTTGGCATTATGTTGAAGTCTACGTGCAACAATCGCTCCAAGGTTATAATTCCTTACACCACGGAGAGCGGTGTGAATGAGGCTCAAGTTTGGCAAACAAAGTATGTTGCAGTCTTGCTTGCCTACTATGAATTTCCCGTTAAATAATGTGAAATACTGGATTGCGGGAAAGTGAACACTTTTTATTCTTCCTTGTCTCACTCCTCTATTTTCGCCGTAACAAAGGCTAGTCAAGAAGGTCTCATACTCAGCCTTTGCTGGCTCATCAAGTGAACCCCAAAATGGAAGTTTGCAATGGTAAGCAACATTTTCTAGTGGAATAGTAAATGACTCATCATAAAGCATAAACGACACCCTAGACTCACGTGGAAAATATTTAAATCCTTTGACAAATGATTCAGTGAGAAGATGACACTGTTCAGACTTATCTGAGAGGTAGGGACCGAGACCGGCATTGTGAACATATTGCTCAAATTCCTCCTTGATGCCCACCTGCATCATATACTCATCGCAAGGCCATAAGCATGTTTTGGTGGCAGCATCTCGCGTGGAACTTTCACTTGGTTCAATGTAAAACTGGTGGGCAGAACTGTCACTAGAGGATGCCCCCGAGGATCGTCTCCTCGAAGAACTCCTTCCAAATAGGTTCAGCAAGTCCGCGTACAATTTTCTAAAAATAAAAAATTTTGGAGTGACAAAAATTTGTCAACAAAACTTTGTAAGATTGATAGCAACTACTAATGGGGATACATAGAGGCCATAGCAAGCATTCAAACGACTTAGAACACTAACAATTCAACATGCAAGCACATCTACAACAGCACCAAGAGTAGCTAATTATTCAAAGTATAAACCACTAAAACAAACACTAATTGGACAAATGGTGGAGTCACATGCCAAGCAACAATCTCCCGAAACAGTTTCAGAAATGGAGCTTCGAGCAAAGAGATCGAAAATGGCAGCAAAATGAGCAAGAACACGGGAGAGAGAGCAAGAGTGGTTTTTTCTGGAGGTAGGTGACAATGTGGGCTAAAGAGATAAGTGAGGGGGGCCCACGTGGGGACCACAACCCTCCCCCCCCCCCCAGGGCGCGCCAGGGGGTGCTGGCACGCCCATGTGGGTTGTGCCCACTTGGTGCACCCCCTCTGATTATTTTTGCACCAAAAATTCTTAAATATTCAGAAAAAAATCATATAAAATTTTCAGGGCATTCTAAAAACTTTTATTTCTGGGTCATTTTTATTGCACGGAAAATTCAGAAAACAGACAAAACATGGCATTTTATTTTATTTAACTAACAAAGACAGACAATAAAAAGTAGGGACAGAAAGTAGTGCTTACTAAATTCATCAAGTTCATACCGTTCAAAAATGATTCATTAATAAGGTTGATCACACCTTATTAACAACCACTTTCATTAGTATGAAACCGAAGAACTTTCATAAATCACTAAGTTACCTCAATGGGGATATGCATTTGCCTAACAATAAGCATTTCATATTTCATATTGACAGTAGGTAGAGGTATTTGAAAACTTCCAATAGTGATTGTCGGACATTTTTCAATAACATTAATACCATTCACTTGGAATTTCTTCTTCAAAAAGTGAACCATATGCTCATTACCATTGATATGAAAAGTGATCTTGCTTTTATTGCAATCGATAATAGCCCCTGCAGTATTCAAGAAGGGTCTACCAAGTATAATCGACATGTTGTCGTCCTCGGGCATCTCAAGTATAACAAAGACAGTCAAAATAGTAACATTAGCAACAACAACGGGCACATCCTCACAGATACCGATAGGTATGGCAGTTGATTTGTCAGCTATTTGCAAAGAAATTTCAATAGGTGTGAGTTTATTCAAGTCAAGTCTTTTATATAAAGAGAAAGGCATAACACTAAAATGAGCTCCCAAATCACACAAAGCAGATTTCACATAATTCTTTTTGATGGAGCAAGGTATAGTTGGTATTCCCGGATCTCCAAGTTTTTTAGGTACTCCATCTTTAAAAGTATAATTAGCAAGCATAGTGGAGATTTCAGCTTCCAGTATTTTTCTCTTATTTGTGATGATGTCTTTCATATACTTTGCATAAGGAGGCATTTTCAAGAAATCAATCAAGCGAGTACGCAAAAAGACTGGCCTCAGCATTTCAGCAAAGTGTTCAAATGCTTCATCATCATTCTTTTTAGTTTACTTAGGTGGAAAAGGCATAGGTTTTTGAACCCACGGTTCTCTTTCTTTACTGTGTTTCCTAGCCACAAAGTCTCTTTTATCATATTCTTTTATTCTTAGGTTGTGGGTTATCAAGATCAATAGGTGGTTCTATCTCAACATCATTATCTGGTTCTTTATCATTGGTTGGTTGAGAGTCTTCATGAACCTCATCATTATCTTTTTCATTAGGTGAGTGTTCATTACCAGATTGAGTTTCAGCATCAGAGATAGAAATTTCATTTTCATTATCAGGAGGTTTCTCTATTTCAGGTCCACTAGAAGTGTGCAAAGTCCTATCATTTTTATCTTTCTTTATAGAAGGACTAGGTGCACTAGTGTTAGTTCTTTGTGAATCTTGTTCAATTCTTTGGTGTCCCTTAGGATAAAGTGGTTCCTGAGTCATTTTACCTCCTCTAGTTGCAACTCTAACAGCAAAGTCATGCATATTATGATTCATTTCATCTAGCAATTCTCTTTGATATTTAGCAACTTGTTCTACTTGAGTTTGAACCATAAAAGCATGTTTTCCAACACCTCTAACATCATTTGAGATTCTAAATAACAAGTCACTCAAGCGAGCAATCATATCAGAAATATATTTCAATTGTGTCATAACATTTGCATTGAAGTGATCTTGTTTCCTAATGTAGTTTTCAAACTCATAAAGGCATTGACTATGATGCATAGTGTGAGGATTATCATTATCATTAAACTTCATAAGAGAATTTACCTCTACAACCTTAGGCATTGGTGGTGTATTAAGCCCATGTATTTCTTCTATAGGAGGTAAATTTTTAACATCCTCAGCTTTAATACCTTTTTCCTTCATAGATTTCTTTGCCTCTTGCATATCTTCAGGACTGAGATATAATATACCCCTCTTCTTCGGAGTGGGTTTAGGCAGTGGTTTAGGAATAGTCCAATCATCATAATTTTTCAATATGTTATTCAATAATTCTTCAGCTTGTCCAACAGTTTGTTCCCTGAAAACACAACCAACACAACTATCTAGGAAGTCCCTAGAAGCATCGGTTAGTCAATAATAGAAGATATCAAGTATTTCATTTTTCTTAAGAGGATGATCAGGCAAAGCATTAAGTAACTGGCAAAGCCTCCCCCAAGCTTGTGGGAGACTCTCTTCTTTAGTTTGCACAAAGTTAAATATTTCCTGTAAGGCGGCTTATTTCATATGAGCAGGAAAATATTTTTTAGAGAAGTAATAAACCATATCCCTGTAACATCCCAAAATTCTAAATTTTGGAATATTATATTAAATAAATAATTGTGATTGTTTGTTTGATTTTTGTGTGATTGATTGTGTGAAACTGAGTGGAAATTGAAACTTTTTGAAAGTTGAATGAGAGGGAATAAAAGGACTTTCCCAAAACTTTCATCTTGCATTTTGATCTCGAAGAATTCAAATTCATTTCATCACAAGATCCTAGAGTGAAGATAATATGACTTCTTACATTTAAAAAAATGAAAAGGGGTTTGAAAATGATTTGAATTCCATTTGAAATATTTCAAACTTAGAAACTTTAAGCAACTCAATGAGTTCATGAGGGAAGATAAAATGACTTCTTCATAATTGAATAAAGAGAGTTGGTTCAAAGAAATAAATTGGAAGTCACTTTGAAGTTATTTGAAACTCATTTTCCATTCGAAGTTGTTTGAAATTCCAAATTCAAATCCTCTTGGGAGTTATTTAGTTTTATATTCAAATTGTTTTTCTCCTAAAAATAAATAAATGGAAATAAGGGTAAAATGATTCCCTTCAATAGAAAATTACGAGAAAATAATTTTGAAATCATTTTGCTATTTTAAAAATGATTTGTATTGATTTTAAATGCAATAGTAGCACTATTTGACTTTTATGAATTTTTATGGAATTTATTTGAACTTTAGAAATAGTTCAGCTTATTGCTTCTTTTTTTCTGAACATTCTGGTATATAATATGCCTATGTAATATTTTGTCTATTATTTTCCTCTGTTGCAGTTTTCTGTTTTGTTTGTTTTTTTAAAAGAAAAAAAATCACCCACGCGCCACCTGGACCGAAATAGGTTTCGGCCCAGGGGCAAACCATGTGGCCCAGCCGGCCATTAAGGCCCACGGGCTGCTCCCGCGCCCGAAGTGCCGTCCCGTCGCTCGCCCGCTCGCCTCTCCCTCTCGCTCACACGCAACGCCCGCTGCAGGAGGGCCCCACCCCGTCGTCCCCAACCTCCCGCCTCTCCCGCTCGGGATAGAGCACGAGCCCGCCGCCCGCAACCACCGCACCTCTCCTTCGGGGATAAGGCTTATCCCGCCACCCTGAGCACCCCTCCCAGCGCTTATAAAATCCTCGGAGCCCCCTCTCTCCATCCTGCCCACTTGCTCGTCCTCTCGCTGCTCCTATCTGTCGCCATCATCGAGTGCATCTCGCCGGAGCCGAGCTCCTCACCGGACGAATTCGTCGCCGGTGAACCCTTTTGATCCCTATCTCCATGCTCATCCGGACTCCCGTGCTCCTCCGTGTCTTTGTGACGTTTTTCTTGTCGCCTAGGTCGCCCGAAGAAGCCGCCCCGACGACGCGTGCCCTCGCCGGAGCACCGGAGCCGCCGCCCTTCCTCAGCCCGCCTGGACGCTGCCGACGCCTTGCACTAGCACTCCGTGGATGCCCTCGACACGCCGGACCACGTCGCCTCCTTCCCTGCCGCCGAGGACCGCCGCAGCCGCCGCCCCACCGACGGAGAGCCCCGCCGGAGCACGGAGCTCCGTCGTCCTCGCACCGCCCATCCGGATGCCCCGAGGATCCTCGCCACCACCACCACGACGCCCGCGCCACGCCGCACCCCTCCATCCACTTCGTCGCCATCGAAGCCCGCCAGAACCGCCGCCCCGTCGACGCCGAGGTGATGGCTAATGCCGGCGCCGTCGCAGTTGCCCTCTGTGAGCCGCCCCGCCTCCTCGTTCTTTTCTAATCTAGGTTTTTTTTGAACCGTTACACGAAAAACAAAAACGCCGGTTTTATTTTTAAACCAGTCGGTTCACTTAATTAGTTTAGCCGCGGTTAACCCTGGTTTTTATTTTAAAAAAACCACAGGTCAGTTTTTAGTTAGTTAGCCGCGCGTTAGCGCTTTTATTAAATGCCGGTCGTTCGCCATATAGCTTCTGCAACGAACGCTGCCAAGCCACCCGCAAGCCGCCACGTGGCTAAGGGCCTGGTTGCAGTTATTTATATTTCTGTTTAGTCCCTAGGGATTGCAGATTGGTCCCTGAACTTTAGTTAGCCACAACTTTTTAACCGTAACTCCAAATTCGATGAAACCAGCGGCAAATTCTTCGTCATGATTAGATCTATCCAGTAGCATCACGTTTGTAAACTTTTTCCAAATTCAAATTTGAAAATTATTCAGATTTGAATTCAAACTTCAACTGGCCATATCTCCTAAACCGTAGCTCCGATTGATGTGATTCTTTTTGCACCGTGTCACCGTAGCCAAACCCTACCACTTGGACCATTGTCACATATTTTCACACACCTAGGATCTGTCCATGGTAGTTTTATTACTATGCCATGTATGCACTTTAGTACACATCACATCTTTGCACCCTATGTCACATGTTGTTTTGCACTTAGGATATTTCCATGCTAGTTAAGTGTGTTGAATGTTCATTTGGTTTTTCCAAGACTTTTTGCTTTGCATGTTCTTCTTGGTTCTCTGAAATGATTGCTTATGTGAGTGCAATGTTTGACTTTATAGATTTTCATCGGAGAGTGACGAATAGTTCCATTAAGTAAATTTCTGATAGCGATATTATCTTCATCAACTATTACCAGGAAAGTTCACATTTGACCATTCCTTCAATTACCTATGTTTTTATTATGCACTTAGTCCTTTGAGGTAGGATTGCATGGTAAGATTTATTGTTGCCAGATGGCTATGCCGTTACCTAGTAGTTCATTTGAGGTAGGTCTGATCTATACATCCTTGTCACCATCGTGTAAGTTTATTTTTGCCTTGCTAAATCTAGACGTGGTTTGGGAAGCGAACATGGTGAGACATGAGTGACAAAGTAGTAATCAGGACCAAGACTTGTAAATGAACTACGTGGGCGGTATTTTGGTTTGAATGGTGGCGAAGTACAGTGGGAGCATGCATGGTTAATCCATGGTGGTGCACCACTAGTGGTCGGCCGCCCGGGCTCAAAGAGATCAATCATATTCTCATGTCTAGAAGCTTACGTGTGCAGCCACAAGCCAATATGGGCTCTGGCTTAGTTGAGTAGTTAGTGTGACCCCTTCCGGGATGGGATAGCAGATGTAGAATGATGTAGGTGTACCGGCCTATCCGTGGGTTAAGGGGGAACATTTTCGAAAGACTATGTCTCGGTCATCCTGTTCTCAAACGCCAGGCAGTGCAAGAACTTCAAGGGAGGCGATCGAGTCTTGTGGGGAAAAGTGCGCAAACCTCTGTAGAGTGTTAAAACCTAATCGATTAGCCGTGTCCCCGGTTACGGACAACTTGAGCATCTAGTAGTGGAAAATACTGGGAGATCTCATCACTCTTAATTAAATAGTTGGGTTTTGAATGAAACTTTGGGAATGGATTGAGTTGGGTTTACCAACTCATCCTATGCTATACAGTAGTGGTAGAATAATATCTTTTATTCTAGGGAAAAACTAGCTTTATGCAAAAACTAAACTTAGAGCTTTCCACCAGCCAAATTGCATGTAGAAATAGGTTCATTATTCTTATGATGTGACTTGCCAGTACATTCAATGTACTGACCTACAAGGCTGCAACGTCTTATGTTGCAGGGATTTTTCTACGACGAGTAAGAGTTACGTTGTAGGGTTACGGTCTACACTCAACTTGCCGTTGGCGTTGATGGACTCCACACCCTTATGTTTGTTTCCGCTGAGACTTATGAGGTATATATCAGTTTTACGTTATTTATACATGTGATTGCACTTTGATATATACATTGATGTACTGTGTGTGCCAGCATACCGATCCAGGGATGGCACGGATACACAGAGGCTTGACCGTTTGAGGTCGGGTCGCTACAATCCCGGGGACTATGCACACAACCAGGAGCAAGAGTATTGTACCAAGCTTTAGCATCACCCTTTAATGAGAAAGGAAATAATTTGAGAATAAAGTAATAACGAGTTTTCTCATCATGTGTAAAAGGGTGGCTATGTCATTCAACTTAGTAAGATGTGCCACAAAATTTCAGTTTCATAACCATGGAAAGAATCAAAGTCAACCGAAGTATTTAACTCTGGATCGACAGAGAATTCATAATCCTTATCATCAATAAGATAGGTGAAGTTGCAAACTTAGGATCACATTTCATTCTAGCATTCAGAGATTTTTCTTTATACTTGTGTAGTAATTTCTCTAGATCATCTCTATCATTGCAAGCAAGAATATCTCTAGTTGCTTGTTCACTCATAACATAACCTTCCGGTATCTTAGGCAATTCATATCTAGGAAGGCTAGTTCTTGCAGGTGTTTCAAGAGTTTCAGTTTCAAGCTCATCATTAGATTCAACAACATCTTGTTATATAACTCTAGCAATTTGTTTATCAAAAATTTACCAAGTGGCACATCATCATTATCAAGCAAGGTACTAGCATCATCATAAGCATCATTCATAGTAGAAGTAGCATCATCAATAACTTGCGACATATAGGATTAATAGCATGTTGTGGTGTTGCAAGCTTACTCATAACAGCGGGTGAATCTAAAGCAGAACTGGATGGCAGTTCCTTACCTCCCCTCGTCTTAGAGGTATAAATCTTAGTATTTGGATCCTTCAGATTCTTCATAGTGATAATATGATAATAATCCCAAGTGACTCAACAAATATTTCTATGCTCCCCGGCAATGGCGCCAGAAAAAGGTCTTGATAACCCACAAGTATAGGGGATCGCAACAGTTTTCAAGGGTAGAGTATTCAACCCAAATTTGTAGATTCGACACAAGGGGAGCCAAAGAATATTTGAAGGTATTAGTAGCTGAGTTGTCAATTCAACCATGCCTAGAGATTAATTATCTGCAGCAATATGATCAGTAGCAAAGTAGTTTGATAGTTTTGATAGTAGTGACAGTAGCAACAATAACAGGAATAGTGATAGCAGTAATTTGTAGCAAGTGTAACAGTGATGATATCAGTAGTAACTTAGCAGAAACAATAAGGATAAATTCGTAGGCATTGGATCGGTGACTTGTTGGACGATATTCATCATGTGACAGTTATAACCTATGGCGATACTGCACTAGCTCCAGTTCATCGATATAATGTAGGCATGTATTCCGTAAATAGTCATACGTGCTTTATTAAAAGAACTTGCATGCCATCTTTTGTCCTACCTTCCCGTGGCAGCGGGGTCCATATTGGAAACTAAGGGATATTAAAGCCTCCTTTTAAAATAGAACCGGAACAAAGCATTAACACATAGTGAATACATGAACTCCTCAAACTACGGTCATCACCGGGTGTGGGCCCGGTTGTTGTCACTCCGGGGTTGCCGGATCATAACCGTAGTAGGTGACTATAACTTGCAAGATTGGATCTAAAACATGGATATAATGATGAATTCATAAACAGTTCAGATCTGAAATCATGGCACCCGGGCCCAAAGTGACAAGCATTAAGCATAGCAAAGTCATAGCAATATCAATCTAAGAACATAGCGGTTACTAGGAATCGGGACCTAAAAAAATTAATTTGATTACATGATGAATCCCATCCAACTCCTCACCGACCAACAAGCCTACGAAGGAATTACTCACTCCTGGTGGGGAGCATCATGGAATTGCCGATGCAGAAGGGTTGGTGATGACGAAGAACGAAGATCCCCCTCTCCGGAGCCCCAAACGGACTCCAGATCTGCCCTCCTGAGGAAGAACAGGGCCTGGCGGCGGCTCCGTCTCCTGGATCGTGATAATTCTTTCTCCTTGATTTTTTCTGGAAATATGTGAATTTATAGTATTAGGGGGGTCGTTAGCGGGGCCACCAGATGGGTACAACCCACCTAGGCATGCCAGGAGAGAGGTGCGCCCTGGTGGGTTGTGCCCACCCAGGGGCCCCTCTCCGGTGGGTCTTGGCTCCAGAAATTCTTATTATTGGTATGAAAAATCCTCAAAAAGTTTGTTCCATTCTGAGAACTTTTATTTTTGCACAAAAACAACACCATGGTAGTTCTGCTAAAAATAGCATCAGTGATGGGTTAGTTTCATTCAAATCATGCAAATTAGAGTCCAAAACAAGAGGAAAGGCGTGAGCAAAAGCAGATGCGTTGGAGACGTATCAGATACTGGGATGTGATCCAGAATGGATCACGTTGGGTCAGCTTGCCTATTGGTCCAGGTGAATCTGGCACCAGTCCGTTCCAACTCGTTGAGCCCTGGATCTGCAATACAGTCGTTGAACATCTGCATGCGGGGGAGGTTCACCAGGGCATTATTCTTGCCATCGGGGGATCGCAGGAGATTGAAGTCCCCACAGACTACTATGGGCAGCTGAGCTGCCGTGGCCTTCCTTCGAAGCTCGTCAAGGAAGGTCGCCGAGCGGCGGTGATCGACAGGGCCATAGACAATCACAATCTCCCACTTGAAGTTGAGCGATCGCTCAAACACTTCCATACTAATGAAGAACTCCCCCCTGTCCATGTCGCCCACCTCAAAGGTGTCATCCTTTACCCCTAAAAGGATGCCACCCGAATGGCCGATGCTCCCACTAGAAGGGAGCCAGTGCCAGGCAAACAAGTAAGAGCTTAGGCGTTCAAGCTCTTGGAGGGAGAAGTCCATTCGCATGGTTTCTTGGATGGCTACGGTGTCAATGTGCTCGTCACGCATGTACTCGACTAACTGGAAATGTCGGATGCCTTGGCCGAAGTCGTGGATGTTCCAAAAAAGGGTTCGCATCAAGGCGCCATTGGGGGGCTGCTTGACCCCAGGATGGTGGAGGCGCTGCGGGCCCTGAGAGAAGCAGTGCGGGAGCGAGTGCGGTCGCGGATTTCCCTGTCTAGCACCCCTGCGGGAGGCTGGGGTGCCGACGTACGTAGGAGTCGAGCCCAGGTCTCGGCAAGTTTCCCATCAAGGATCTCGCGGGACTGAATTGGCGCAATCTGCTCTAAGGGGGGCTAATTCTCCCCTGAAAATGATGGACGAGTCTGCTGCCACCTTGGCAAGGTGGCCGAGCAGAACAGCCTCAACTGCAGAAAACGAACAACTGGAAGAACTATATTGAATGTCGGTCGCACCTGGCTTGATGTTCCGGGCCGCGGCCCAGAGCTCAGCATGCTCGGGGATGGACGGTGCCGGGAAGCCGGACGGGCGGTCGGCATCGAGACGGGCACTACGGCGGGATGCAGTCACCGGAGTCAGCGAGGCCCGGGTCCGTTGGGCGTACGACACCGTCCGAGGCGGGTGGGAGGCGATGAGGGTGACCACATCGTCGGTGGTCCCCAGGAGCAGCCGAGTCAGAGAAGTTGGCGCAGGAGTCTCCAGCAGGGCACCAGACCCCGGCCGAGCGAGGGAGGGCGGGTCCGGGGCCGGCGAGTGGTACGTCTCCCACGTATCTATAATTTATGAAGTATTCATGCCATGTTTACAACAATTTTTATGGTTTTGGTATGATTTTCATGCAACTAACCCAGACTGTTGTTTTCAGCAGAACTACCGTGGTGTTGTTTTTTATGCAGAAATGAAAGTTCTCCAAATGAGCTGAAACTTTTTGACGATTTTTTTGGAACAAAAGAGACCCCCAAACTTCGTGGGACGGCCAGAAGAGCAATGAGGAGGGCACACCCCACCAAGGCGTGCCTGGTGGGCCAGGCTCGCCCCGGTGGGTTGTGCTCACCTCGAGGCCCATCTTCCCGTGAAACCGACGCCAAAAATCCTATAAATAGAGAAACCATCATAAGTAACCCTAGATCAGAAGTTCCGCTGCCGCAAGGCTCTATAGCCATGAGAAACCAATATAGACCCTGTTTCGGCACTCCGCCGGTGGGGGAAATCATCATTGGTGGCCATCTTCATCATCCTGACGGCCACCACGGTGAGGAGGGAGTAGTCCACCCTCAAGGCTGAGGGTTTGTGCCACTAGCTATCTGTTTAATCTCTCTCTCTCTCTCTTGTTCTTGAGATGTCATGATCTTGATGTATCGCAGGCTTTGTCAATATAGTCAGATCATATGGTGTTTTCCCCTCTCTATCTTGTTGTGATGAATTAAGTTTTTCCCTTTGAGATTTTGTTGTTATCGGATTGAATACTTTTATGGATTTGAGAGCACTTGATGTATGTCTTGCTATGAATACCCGTGGTGACAATGGGGTATCATATTGATTCACTTGATATGTGTTTTGGCACTCAACTCGCGGATTCCCGAGGTGACATTGGCGTAATCTATGCGTAGGGGTTGATGCACGTTCTCCTCTTTTGTTTCTCCGGTAGAAATCTTGAGGCACTCTTTGAGGTTCTTTGTGTCAGATTGAGTATTATGAATCTGAATTTGCTTTGGTGTTATTTTAGTACGAACTCTTGATAGATCGATCGAAAAGAATAACTTGGTGTTATTTTAGTACGAACTCATTGATAGATCGATCGGAAAGAATAGCTACAAACAATTTCTTCTTATGTTCTCCGCTAGATAGGAACTTTGGAGTGATTCTTCATCGCACGTTGAGGGATTATATGATCCAATTATATTAGCATTGTTGAAAGATTGCACTAGCGAAAGTACGGACCCTAGGCCTCATTTTCAAGCATTGCAATACCGTTTGTGCTCCGTTTTATCAATTGCTACCTTGCTGTTTTTTATTGTTCTTATTACAAAAATCAATATCTAGTATCCATATTACACTTGTATCACCATCTCTTCACTGAACTAGTGCACCTATACAAACTACCATTGTATTTGGTGTGCTGGGGACACAAGAGACTTTTTATTATTTGGTTGCAGGGTTGTTTGAGAGAGACCATCTTCATCCTATGCCTCCCACGGATTGATAAACCTTAGGTCGTCCACTTGAGGGAAAATTGCTATTGTCCTACAAAACTCTGCGCTTGGAGGCCCAACACGTGTCTACAAGAATAAAGTTGCATAGTAGACATCAGCGAGCTACCCTCCAGCAACACCACGGGAACAGAGTTCGGGGGAGTGGGGGAGGGTAGCGACGAACCGCCCCCAGGGGGCCCCGGCAGGGGGCGCGATGGGGGAGACTCGGCCGTCGGTGAAGCCACCAACCCCAGGGGCTGCTCGTCCGGGGCCGAATGCGACGCGTCGTGCGCAGGGGTGGAGCAGGGAGAGCGCGGCGAAGATGCTGGGAGAACAAGGAGGCCGGCGCTGGATATGTCGCTTATCTCGGCCGAGGAGGTGGGAGAGGCAGCCGGCAGCGTGGCTGGCACCGTTCCATCAGAGGGGTCCAGCGCGTGCGACCGACCCGCACCCGCACCCCCACGGGGAGGGGGAACAGCTGTGCCCCTAGCGCTCGTCGTCGTCGTCCGGGTCCTCATGGCGGGAGGGACGCGGGCGGCGGTAGTGGGAGTCATCGTCTTGTCCGCGCCACCCCCACCAAAGTGTCCATCATCAGAGTATTGGGGCGGCCGACGTGGTTGGGAGGCTTGGGGTAGATATTGAGGTCGAATCCCTGGTCATTGAAGAAGACCCGGACGGTGGCGCGGAGCTTGGAGGAGTCGAAGCTTTTGACCTTGACCCGGACCTCCTTCTCTTTGCGGAGGGAGAGCTCATCCACCACCACCACCTTGCCAAATATCTTGGACATACTGCGAATCACCCTCTCAGAGCGGGCAATGTCGTGGAGGCCCGCTATGAGGATCCAAGCCGTGTCAAGGACGGCGACCGCCTTGGGGTCAACCAGAGGCTCAGAGATGTTAACGACGAGCTTGTTGAGGGCTAGAGTGATGGCGTCGCTGTGGGTGCAGAGGCCCATGCCGATGGCATCGGGAAAGACCACGGTGAAGGAGTTGTCCACAATCAGAGTCACTTGTCAATCCCAGACGCGCCGACAAAGGTGGTTAAGCTCAGCCTCGATCATCTCCGAGGATGCGACACCCATCCCCACAATGGTGATGATTGCTAGGAGCGACGGGGAGGGGGGACGCCCTCCACCTAGATGTGGAAGAAGCCGAGACCCTCGATGTCATGGCCGTACATCATGAGATCCTCCGACACTAGTCGATCAGGGCACAGGGCCGTGGGATGGCCCGAGTCCTTGCATAGGTAGCACATCAGGGGGTTGGGGCACTCGACTTGATAGTGGCATGCGATCCCATAGTTGAAGCACGGGGGCGGATCGCGGGAAGCACCGGGGACAGGCGCGGCCGAAGCCGCGGGAGTGGGGGCCGAGGCATTGGGGCCGCGGGCGGGACCTCTCTTCTTCTTCTTCTTGTCCCCTTGATGCCCCCGCACCCCGGTATCGCCATTGCCGGCGGCAAGCTGGGCTGGTTCTGGGGCGGTTGGTACCGGCGTGGGGGCAGCGTCGGGCGCCTGCACTTGGGAGCGGGGAAGCAACGGAGTGCGGCCACGGCGGCGAGCAGGGGAGGAGTATCGGCGCCGGTCTGAGCGCCATGAGTCTGCCACGGGAGACCGGGGTCGGTCCCGGCGGTCCTCCCGAGCAGGGGAGCAGCGACCATCACCGCGGGACGGCGAGCAGCGGTCGGCTCGGGCCGGCGAGCATCTGGCCTCGCGGGAGGGAGAGCGGCGAGCGTCCCGGGAGGACAGCTGGCGGCGCAGGTCGGCCTCCCGGCGTTGGCCCTCCTGGGAGGCGCGGGCTGGAGCACGTCAGTCATCCAGTGAGCGCTTGGGGTAGTCGGCGCCGTCGCCCCAGTCGCGCTTCATGGGGGTGGCGGGGGGACTACGGGGGCGGAGGGGAAGCTGCGGAGAGCGTGGTCGGGAGCGGGGGAGCAGAACCGAGACGAGCACACGAAGGGGCGGGGAGGAGTGACGGCTGGAGGGGAAACCCTCACGGGAGCCATATCCTCCCACGTGCCGATGGTTGGGGTCGCGGGGCCACAGCTGGGTTGCCGTCCACCGTGGGCAGACCCGGCCCGCCAGTCACAGGAGGCCTAGGTGGGCCAGCAACTGAGAGAGACGCGGGGAGCAGGCCCAACAGCCGGTCCAGGCCAGGTATGGAAGGGCCCAGCCCAGGCGAGGAAGCCAAGCACCCAGTTAGGGTTTCACCAGCTGCCGGCGGCGGCGACGGCGCGGCCAGCGAGGGGGGGTTGCACGGTCGGTATCCAGAGGGGCGGGGGAGCATCAGAGCCTGGAGGAACCGAAGAATGCGACGAAGGGCCGGCAGGGCGGATGGCGGGAGATCACTGGAGAGCCAACGGCTCTCGACAGCGGCAAAGTGGTCGGACCTGCCGGAGCGTGGCTGCCGGGCATCCTCCACGACGAGCGGGCAGGGCCAAGCTCAGCCCGGCCAGCAACTCCCCAGCCAGCAGGGCGCCGGCGGCGACGGGCACCCCCAGCCCTCAAGGCATCACCTTGCCCCACAGCAGCACGAGGCGAACTCGGCAGCCGGCGGGGGTGCCGAGCCCGCACACGGGCAGCCGAACTCCCATCACTGGGAGTAAGGCCGCCGGAGGTACGGGGCTACGGTTGGCGCATCGGAGCGGGAGGGGGCACGTGGTCGCGGCAGACCACCGGTCGGCCCGCGGCGAGGTCGTTGGCCTCCGCTACGTCGGCCCAGACGACCCGAGCAGGGGTCACAGGAGACGGGGGGAGGAAGCGGGGGCCGAGGGGGATGCACCGGCGAGGTCGCCGGCGGCCGGGGACAGGAGCGGGGAGGGCGGAGACGGCGTGGGAGGGGACACGTCGGGCGCGTCGCCCCACGGGTCGCTGTAGTCGCCAGAGCTCTCAGCCATACTCTCACCCCACATAATAAGCCATCAATTTTTCCTAGAGGAGGGATCCACTCCAAGGAAAACACCTCATGTATATTCACCTTCCTAAAATACCCAGGAAAACACCCCACTTCCTCCCTCTTATATACATCCCCTCCCCTAACATGGTCTTCGATAAAAAAATCCTGATATTTTGTATGAACTGCACAATTTGATATATTGCTATGGAGGGTTGAGTACATGATGATGAATGGTTCCTACAGATCCGCCTCTACTTCGGGATCTTGAGGTGAATGCGTGAGAGGGCGGCTAAAGTCATGCAGTGCTTCGACGACGGGTGGTCTGCCTCTTTGTCCTGCTGGCATGCAGGACTTGGAACAATTTTGCATTTGGATCATGCATAAGACAGAAAAACTAGTTCAGCTCCTTTGGCATTTGGTTCAGTGGAACAAAGATGGCCACAACTTCAAAGAATAGGCCTATACAAGTATACTCTTGTACATTTTTTCCTAACAAGATTGTTCCAATCTTGATGGAAAAATCATATACTAAAGTTTGTTTCTGTGCAATCCAAATATCGCAATACAACATCATCTTGAGTCATTGTAAATATTAAATTAGTGACCAAGTGCTACTGGACTGCTTCTTCAAGTTTCTTTTCTTATAGTTCTAATTGTATATGTCTAGATTTTCGTTATTTTTATGTTACTCATTCAAAATTTAGATCCATTACTCAAAATAAAACAAAACATGATTAGAAACCAACTGGTGTTGTGGCCAAGTACTTGGGAGAGCTGTCGTGGTGGAGAGAGGTGTTGCTGTAGGTTGGGTCTATGGCGAGATGGTACCAGATTCCTGGGAGGATATGCACGTTAAGTGCGAATGAGAATAAGATTGCCACCCCTGCAATTTTGTATGACGTTAGGACATAACAAAGAGGAGAAATGTAGGGCAATTTTGTTTGCTATGCTTTGTATGCACAACTATGCTTTTGTAGAGAGAGAGATAGACTTCATGCGCTCCTGCTGTGTACTCCCTCCGTCCGGTGAAGAGTGTACATCTACAAATTTTAAAACAAATTATGAAGTTAAGTAAAAATACATTGGAAAGATGCAAGCCATCATCTCTCTCCTCTTTAATTACCCAACCCTCAATGAGCTAAATGCATGTAGAAATTAAGAAGATCATGTGTAGATTGATATTGGTCTTGATTACCGTGTGATGAGAGAAGTGTTTTTTTCTACTTTAAAGTGCATTGGAAAGATAGACACACTAGTAGAAAAAGGGTCAAATGTGAAGCACATTAGTGCCGGTTTGAATTTGAGCCGGCACTAATGTGTGCATTAGTGCCGGTTCCAATGGCTAGCCGGCCGCTCTCATTAGTACCGGTTCGTGGCGAACCTTTAGCACCGGTTCGTGCCACGAACCGGTACTAAAGTGAGTGGTGGCAGGATGTTGTCAGTCCGGGGCCCCTCCAACACCTTTAGTACCGGGTCGTATCACGAACCGGTACTAAAGGTCGTCCTACGTAGACCCTTCGTCCACCCGAGCTCGCTCTGTTCTTCCCCTTTTCCCTCTCCTCTCTGTTCTTTTCCCTCTTCCTCTCAAGCTCATCACACATTTTGCCCAAAATTTGTCAAGATTTGAAGGCCCCCATCCATTCAAATGATCACAAAGGTTAGCAACTTTGTCCTTTCATCTCTCATTGCTAGATTAGCTCGTGCAATGCTTTATATAGTGATTGGTTTTTGAGTTTAGTAATTTGGGAGGAATTATATATATGTGCTAGTATTTGATTTATATGCAATTTGAGGTCAAAAATAACACTTAGTTTGCATATGTAGGTGTGGTTTACTTAGTACCTTCTAAATCTCCGTCGTAACCACCGTCGATCGCTAGCAACGTCCCGTCGCCGGCACCACCTTGTGGTGAGCCTCTTGTTCATGAAGTTTTATATAAAAAATTGATGTTTGTTTGATTTGGATATATAGTTACTCGTATAATTATCTTACCCATACTTTGTTTGTTATACATAGTGCCATGGTTTTGATATCCGTCCCCATCGGCCCTCGTCCGGGTTATGATTCGGATGTGGTATATTCTCTTTCAAAACTACTCATTGAATTTCATGTTTATGACAAATTATGCCCATCAAGTTGACATAGATATTTGTATGTAGGAGGTAGTTGAACCGGAAATTCCAACCGACCCTATTGTCGAGAGGTTAAATTTAGTTGAAAGAGAAAACGAGGATTTGAAGGAAAAATTGAAAAGAATTGAGGGGGAGAAGATGGAATTGGAGTTGCATGTTGCAGATGTCGTCGATGATCATAAGATTAAGATGGAGAAAATGCGCTTGAAGATTAGAAAGATTAGAAAATATGCCATTCATAGTGAGGCTTGGTATCATTATGCTGTTGGATCAATTGTTACCTTAGTTGCGATCTTGATCGCATTTTTTGTTGCATTTAAATTCTTTAGCTAGAGAGTTATTTGTTTGTTGCATTTAAGTGTTGTATGATCTTTATGTATGAACTTTATGTATTGTATTAATTTGGTGTTTTCGGTGTTGTGTATTAAAGATGAGCCGGCAATGGATGTACGATGACCGATGCTCTCCCGAGTTCATTAATGGCATGCGTATTTTTCTGCTTGCGGCTGAGGCAAACAAGCGGGCGGATGGTTTTATGCCTTGTCCATGTGCTGGCTGTAAGAATGGTCATAATTACTCTGTATCAAGAACCATTCACGTCCACCTGTTTGAGTCCGGTTTCATGCCCCACTATAATGTTTGGACCAAGCATGGAGAAAGAGGGGTTATGATGGAAGACAATGAAGAAGAAGAGGACGACAACAGCTATCCTGGCCATGGGTTCCCTGAATACGATGATACAACAATGAGGGAAGAAGCTGAGCCGGTAATGCGGGAAGAAGCTGAGCCGGCAATGCGGGAAGAAGCTGAAGAAGAGGCATCAGATGAGCCCGTTGATGATCTAGGTCGGGCCATTGCTGATGCAAAGAGAAACTGCGCAAGTGATTTGGAGAAGAAGAAGTTGCAGCGCATGTTAGAGGATCACAAAAAATTGTTGTACCCGAATTGCGTAGGTGACAAGAAAAAGCTGAGCACCACACTGGAATTGCTACAATGGAAGGCAGAGAATGGTGTATCTGACAAGGGATTTGGAAAGTTGCTGGTAATGATAAAGAATATGCTTCCAAAGGACAACGAATTGCCCGAGAGTACGTACGAAACAAAGAAGGTTGTCTGCCCTCTAGGGTTAGAGGTGCAGAAGATACATGCATGCCCTAATGATTGCATCCTCTACCGCGGTGAGTACGAGGATTTAAACGCTTGCCCAGTATGCGGTGCATTGCGCTATAAGATCAGCCGCGATGACCCTGGTGATGTCGAGGGCGAGCGCCCCAGGAATAAGATTCCTGCCAAGGTGATGTGGTATGCTTCTATAATACCATGGTTGAAACGTTTGTTCCAAAACAAAGAGCATGCCAAGGCGATGCGATGGCACAGAGAAGACCGTAAGAAAGATGGAAAGTTGAGAGTACCAGCTGACGGGTCGCAGTGGAGAAAAATCGAAAGAAAGTACGGGAAGGAGTTTGCAGATGACGCAAGGAACGTATGGTTTGGTCTAAGCGCAGATGGCACTAATCCTTTTGGGGAGCAGAGCAGCAAGCATAGCACCTGGCTTGTGACTCTATGTTTGTATAACCTTCCTCCTTGGGTTGTGCATGAAGCGGAAGTTCATTATAATGCCAGTGCTCATCCAAGGCCCTAAGCAACCCGGCAACGACATTGATATGTACCTAAGGCCATTAGTTGAAGAACTCTTACAACTGTGGAATGGAACAGGTGTACATGCGTGGGATGAGCACATGGGGGAAGAATTTGACCTAAAGGCATTGTTGTTCGTGACCATCAATGATTGGCCTGCTCTCAGTAACCTTTCAGGACAGACAAACAAGGGATACCACGCATGCACGCATTGTTTGGACGTACCGACAGTATATATTTGGCTAATTGTAAGAAGAATGTGTACTTGGGACATCGTCGATTTCTTCTGAGCAGGCATCCCGTAAGAAAGAAAGGCAAGAATTTCAAAGGTGAGGCAGATCACCGGACGAAGCCTCGCCACCGTACTGGTGCTGATGTACATGACAAAGTCCGGCACAGCTTCAGGCCACTCCTCCTCCTCCAAGTCCGGCAAAGCGTCAGGCCACTCCTCCTCCAAGTCCGGCACAGCTTCAGGCCACTCCTCCTCCTCCAACTCAGCCACGTCAGCCGTCTTCGCCGCCTCAGCAATCACGGAAGAGAGCTGCCTCAGCTATGGTGCGTAGCGGTACAAGTCGAGATACTACTAGAGGTACAGGCGGAGGCAAGCGATTTCAATATGGTCCAAGCCTCGCGCCTCTTCCGCAGAGCCTTACGACAAGTCCGAGGAGGAAAACGTAGCCATATCGAAGGCCGAGGTGGAAGCCCATTTTGCACCGAAACCGCCACGACCGCCAAGGGAGAAAGTGCCTGAGGAAAAGATTGACCACTTCATTCGTATGGCTAGAGCACCAGCTCCCAAGCCTGTTGACACAAACTATGAGCGCCACATCAAGAAGTTAAATCGAGCACGTCTACAGAAAGAGGCGAGCTCGAGCTCGAGCAAATCAGCTGGCAAAAGGAGCGGTAAAACCGTTCCCCAGCTGGGAGAACAGGCGGCGCAATCAATCCCCCCGCTTGTTGTGCCAACAACACATGAGAGTAGGCGCGCCCAATATTATTGTGGGCAAACCGTTAACGTTCCCGGGCTGGGCGATGTGGTAATAACCGAGGAGCATATTGAGCAGGCTGAAACGCTCATGATCACTGTTGGACAACTCCTCGATATCGAGCCCATGTCTCCGACTAGAGAGGAGGAAATAAAATGGAAATATGTCCGGGGCCAACCTTTGGTCGAGCCAGACGAGGTCAAGAAGCTCCCAACGAGAATGTATGAATTGCATCAATGGTACATGGACATTACCAAGATTTCCAATCGAGAGTCCCTCATGTTGAATGTCAAGAAGGATCATTACTACCATGAGAAAGATGTGTCCGTTGAGTATTCAGAACTATTTCAGCTATACAATCAAGACGCACTCGACAAATCTATCGTCAGTTGCTATTGTCTGTAAGTGATTTCTTTCTGTAATTTAAGTCTCAAGCTAGCTGTAGTGATCATTTTGATCAATCATTACCTGTAAATATCCTCACTATATTCTTTTCTGTGGTATTATGCAGGATGAAGATTTATGAAATGAAAAAAGGTGGACGCTATGGCATTGGGTTCGTTGACCCAAATACCATTAATGAATACACATGGAAATTAGATCCATATTACGAAAAAAGTGTAGAGGAAAGCATGCTATAGTTCTTCAAGCGCCTCAAATACAATGAAGATATACTACTTCCTTACAACTTCGAGTGAGTCACACTGTCTTGTACTACAAATTCTGTTTTTGCCTACTAGCTAGCGACATGTTTTTGCTTACGTATGCCCGCTTAATTAAGACATGCAAACGTGTGTGCATGAAGATTTCACTGGATCTTATTAATCATTAAAGTTGATGAAGGAACAGTTGAAGTACTAGACTTACTACTTAAGAAAGCAAGTGACTACACCATCGTGAAGGGGATAGTCAACAGGTAATTTCAATCATTATTAACTATATCTTGGCCTATTTAATTAGTTCGTCATTTCCTGATAACAACTATTTAATAACCCATTTATTCATTTTCTTTGTCGGCGGGCAGGGCTTGCGCAAAGTTCATCAGGGCCACTCCAGGCCCATGGAAACAAAATCTGAAATGGTATCGACCCCAGGTAAGTAATTAAGTAGTACTAGCTAGCTGCCATCTCTTTAATTATCATGCTTGATTAATTATTATCTGATCAAATTGCATTCTCGTAAAGGCCCTGAAGCAGGCGCCGGGGAATAATCTGTGTGCATACTACGTTTGCGAGAACATTCGCATGATGGCGTCCGAAAGGAGCAGATCTCAAAGACAGGAGTGGGTATGTTTGTTAGAACACTATTCACAATTTTTACACCATTATCGATATCTAGTCACACAACTAATACACATGCATATTGATCTCCTTCTTAACAGTTCAAAGAGGTGCGGGAGAAGCTCCTACCAGAGGACCGCATAGAAGCAATTTAAGAGGAAATAGCGGGATTTTTGCTCGACCAGGTCATAGATCCCAAAGAAGAATACTATTACCCGCTACCGCCCCCATGAACCACTTCCAATTGTTATCGTGCTCCGAAGGCACCAATTAGGCTAATGTCACTGGCTCCGAAGGCACCAATTAGGCTAATCGAATGTCTCACAACCACCATTAATTAATTCACACATATATACATACATATATATATATATATATATATATATATATATATATATATATATATATATTATGATCGGTTCTACTAGAAATTATATTTATATATATGCATAACGTGTACAATATGTAGTATCGTAAAATACAAACAAACGAAAAACAATTAAATGGAAAACACAAAATTAAATGAAAAAGAAATCATAACCCCCCCCCCCCCCAACCTTTTAATACTGGTTGGTGTCACCAACCAGTACTAAAGGGCTCCCTGTCCCCGAAGCTCACGTGGTTGCGCTTTAGCACCGGTTCGTGCTGAACCGGTACTAGGGGGGGGGGGGGCTTTAGTGCCCACACTTTAGTGCCGGTTACCAAACCGGCACTAAAGGGCCTTACGAACCGGTGCTATTGCCCGGTTCTACACTAGTGAAATACACTCTTTTTGGACAAATTTTGAAGCCAAACGTATACTCTTCACACGGACGGAGGAAGTAGTGTTCTATGCTTTGCTCTGTGTTCTACTTGGGGCAACTTTGTACAAGGGCGATTCATAAAATGCCATTGAGATTTGGAGCAATTTTAGTTTTGCTTTGTACTGATGGTGCTATGCTCTATGTGCTGCTGCCATTGTTGTACAGAGAGAAGAGATCAAGAGACAGCGGGAGATGGAAAGAGATTGGTAGCTATTTGATTGTTGCGTCATGTGGTTTTTAAGGACTAAAACTGATGGGTGTGAGGTATTCTTTTTCCTGCCGTTGCAACCCACAAGCATATTTCCTATGTTATTCTACTGTACCCAGTCTACTACTCTCATCCATGCAATGGTCAAAGTCCTGCCCCTAAAGATCCCGATCTTCATGTGGCAATTGATCCATGGACGGACCTCGTCTGGGGTGGAGGTTCGCAAGCGAAATGGCCCTAGGACTGGCCTTTGCCCGCTTTGCGATGTCCCGGAAGATTCGAATCATATCTTCTTTTCTTGTGTGTCCGCTTAATTTGAATGGATCTGTTTTAGAGAGGTGGTCGGTGGCAACTGGTGCCACACCAACTTTCCCGACCTATTCGCCGAACCCCAGAACGCCCCTTGCCTTCTCGCCACATTATGTGGCTTGAGATTGGGGCATTCGCTTAGACCCTCTGGACGATCCGCAATAAACTTATGATCCAGCGCATTCCCCTTCGACGGGCTACTGACACTCTCTTCAAACTGTTTGGTTACTTGCAGCTTTGGCGGCCGCTTAGCCACCCTCAGGACCGTGACGCCATCTCCGCCTTCATCGCCGACCTCCGCTCGATGGCCGTCCGTTTGTCGCCTCCACTCCCCTCGCCACCGCCGGAACCAGATTAGCCACTGGACTTGTGCTCCCCCCCCCCCCCCCCCCTCCCTCCCGTTTTTTTTTTTGCTAGGGCTTGTTAAGTTGTGTGCTCAGCAAAATCTTTGTACTTCTTCCTGTGAGATTTGAATGTGTGTTCTGAACTAGTGCTTGTATGTGTGTTTTTGACGGTTTGCTTTATTTATAAAATGGGGTGAAAGCCTTTTTCGATAAAGTTTAAAGACGTTGAGTGTATATTTTTTGCGGACAGAGTAGACAGTACGAACAGAAAAGAACACTCCGTAAAAATTACTAGTACGTGCGTACTACATTTAGTTGCAGAGGATGCATGAGGCACTCCAACTAATAAAGAAGAAGAAGAAGGTGTCCGGTCCGCCTCTAAACATTACGAACTAGGGCGTCGTAGTTTTAGTTGATGCAACAGGATATGGGACACAAAACAAGTGCAACGAGCACGGTTGGAGGTGATCCGGTCCGCCTCTAGCAAGCTTAGCTAGTAGAGGTTGATGGAGGAGACGGCGATGTAAAGCTCATCGTCCTCCATGGCCAGCGCGCCTTGCATTGCCGGCCACCACTCCGGCATGCTGCTGCTGCTGCTGCTGGCGGCGGCGTCCGTGGCACCCACGACAACATTGGCTTCGCTCATCATCGAGGACACCTCCGCCGCTGTGAACTCCGGCTGATCTGCGACTGCGTCGTCGTCGACGTTGCGCGCGAAGCGGCCCTTCACCCTCGGCCGGCTGTCCGCGAGGGTCTTCCGGCAAGCGTACTGAAGAAGATGCATGGTCAAAATACGTGAAGATGCAAAATCGAACAAGTACGGTGCGAGCGAGGAGACGTACTGTGATCTTCTTTTGGAAGTTGCGCTGGTTGCGCTTGCTCCTGTACTTTTCGATGCGCTCCCGCCGCTCCTCCGTGGTGTACCTCCCAGCCGCTGCTGCTGCCGGCGCCGGCGTTGGCGCCCCGAGGTCTCCCGTGCTCAGCACATGGCGGAACGGCGGCGCCTGACCCTGCTGATGGGAGTAGTAGTAGCAGTGCTGCTCTGCTTGCAACAGATCACCGTAGCTCGACGCTGACGGTTGGGAGGGGAGGAAGCCATTGCTTCCCTGACAGGTATAGGAAGAAGAAGAGGAGGAGTGATGATGATACATCGCCTAGTGCGCGCGCGTGTGTATGTGTGTGCGTAAGAGCGAGCGATGAATGACTGACGTGTGTGTCAGCGGCCATGTATTTATACCCGCCGGCCAAGCAAGTCAACTCTCGCCTCAAATCGGATTCACGATGACACGAGACATCAACTCGAGATTTCAACATGACGGCAGGGAAGCCGTCCATGGTAAAAGCATTACATTGTTGATGGCACTAACAAGGTCATCTGAGCCACATGCTCAATCAAACAGTAGCCAGAGAAACTGCAGAATGCCAACCCAAAGTCCATTCTACATGACTCCAACCATAAAGGGAAGTCGTAGCACAAATCTATCTCGCTGGTGCCATCTTCCTAGCTACTTGCAGTCTTGCAGACGCACTGTTAAAACTCTACCATCATTTGCAGCACGACCAGACCTCGCAAATGAGTGTCATCCACCATTGCCACAAACCACAACAGAAAAACAAGCTGGCAAGCATATATGATTTCTCCGTGTTATGAACAGGGCACGGAGGATGAGAACCTCAATCGATTATGAATGCACAGCACAAATGGAAAATATTTATGTAGTGATAATGGTAAAATAAGCTGGCAACCACCGCTGCATAGCAATGGGTGTTAAGACAATTCAAGGAGACATGAGCAAGTTGGGAAATCTCCCACTTTTCCACCGGAATCCTTAAACCATGCCCCAGCACACCAGGAGATGTGCCTTTTCTCAGCACCTCTACAGGCACTATGCTCAACTTGCAACTGACTACACATCAACAACAGGTCCTACCACTTTGTTCCATGAACCAGGGTCAGGAGTATCGGTAAGTATGTATTTTGGCTCATTCCAAGCTAATCATTTCTTAGTTGTATTTTGGCTGAGTCCAAGCTAATCATTTCTTAGTTGCAGCAATGGGGAGCACGAGCACAAAGGCAAAGAGATGATGAAACTAAACATCATATTTAAATTAAAAGGGGGGGGGGGGGGGGGGGGGGATGCGCAGGAACTTCCCAGGAATGGTGATTAGAAGCTAAAAATGCAAGTCCCGAAGAGAGCACCTGATGTGACTTCGTCCACTACTATGATTACCTTCAAAAGTGACATCTCGCAGGATTTCGGTTGGGAAGAATGATACCACCTTTGAACATTGCAGCCTATTAGATAGAGCCCCACAAGAATCTGTGTTGTTTTAAGCCTCTATTGGACACAAAATATGCTGCTATGGACCCAGGACCCTGTTTTCAGTTGGCAAATTTTTTCGTAAGGTCACTGGAACGTCCTCAACCAATCACACGGCTCCATTTCTCCTATAAGGAAAGAGGTTCTAACGAAAATGAATCCTTACCGTACGTAGCCCACTCAGGAATTGCGTATCACGTTGACATAGCCTGACAACGCGAGCTTGCCAACCTTCAAGTGGGCTTAGCCAACCGACAAGATAAAGTCAAAGGGCACCAGGCCACAGCATTGCATATAGTTTCATCTGCCTTCGACGTACACAGCAAAATGCTACGATTGTTTACTCCCAACAGTTGCCATGATTTCCTTGCAACCTGCAAAGATTTCAACAAGAGTAGCATCACAACCGCAATCATTGACATCTCAGTGCATCGAGAGAAACATCAAGAGGATCACAGGCGGGGCGAGCCTTTCACCGAGGCAGTGACGCGGTGCCTGTCAATGGACAAGATAATGAGAATAAGTGGGACGATTAGGATAATGCACAGTGCACACAGATTTTACTTTTCTTCAAGTAGGTCGCCTACAAAAAAATAGTCACACCACTACAGCATGAGTGGAGATGCAATAATTGTTTAGTTGATGTGCGTAATGAATTTACAGAAATGAACAGCAGATTAGATAGATATGGAATTATACCAAGAATTACTACCTCCGTTCCGAATTATAAGATGTTTTGGATATTTCAACATGGACTACATACGGACTGAAATGAGTGAACAAACACACTAAAACACGTCTATATACATTCGATTCAGAAAAAAGTTAGAACATCCTATAATTTGGAACAGAGGAAGTACTCCCTCCGTTCCGAATTACTTGTCGCAGGCATGAATGTATCTAGATGTATTTTAGTTCTAGATACATCCATTTCTACGACGAGTAATTTGGAACGGAGGGAGTAGGATTTAAGTATTAAGAAGGTTTGCAATATGAGTAAATTCGATCCTATGGGACATCTAAGGTACATGACTATTGATCTGTACATGAAGTCAGGTACATTCATCAAGTCACTTCAAATGTCATTAGATTTGCCAGAATGAGACCACATTGATGAAGACTGATAAGACTTCTCTATCTAGTGGCGTGCATGATTTGGAGAAATGATTCCGGTCCTGCCCCCACACCTTCCTTGGGTGCATCTGTGGGCGAGAGGCCTTTTATTGTTGTCATGGTATCTGCAACCTTTTCCACATCAATTCCACTGGAATTACTACTCTAAATTCACACGTCCTTTTCCTTTTGTACTTTGATTTTGAAAGAACATGCTGTTCAGAGTAGAAAGGAGAGAAAAATATGAGATCATTACACATCCGAGTGAACCTGTTTCCAGAAAGGCATTTAAGAAGATCGAAGCTGGTTGATCTTAATATCTTAAATTCATCATCATGCTTTGAGCAACATGGAAGCACGTCTATCCGATATTTTGGATGTCATGCACTCAAAGCTATATATTCGCATCTGAGCCATTTGGACACTATTTTGTCCATGTGTGATAGAAACTTGAAAAAAAAGTTGATATACCCTCCAGAAAAATTAAGCAAAAAATTTCTTAGTTTGCAAAAATCATAATCTGACTATAGGACAATAACCCAAAAGCCTATCGCCACACATCTTTCCTAGAGGTTGCCAACATAGTTTTTACTGCTCTGGTATCCTTATTAGGAGGAAAACAAGACAACAAAGCCCAAGATTCTGCAAATTAGCATATTGGAAGCCATTGGTGATTTACATGCAGGTACATCTATTTCTGTTTCAAAAAGGAAGAACCTGCTCCAATTGAGGCATAATGTGGAGTGTTTTGAAGGAAAGGGCTTTTATTTATGCATACACCAAAGTTACTTTGCCGACAATAGACCATTGCACATGTAGAGCATCATGTCATACAGTTCTATTTAGCAATAGTATCTCTATCAATATAATATACACGAAATCATGTGACAGTTCTCATCTCATGAGGTTGACAGCACTGGTATATATAATCCCGAAATAACACCTGATACAGGACTCATCATAAACATAGGTTAGCATTATTCAGCACACTTCAAATCAAAAGATACGATAGAAAGATTTGATGAGACCCTTACTTTGCACCTTTCTTCTTGTAAGGCAAAGATTCAAAAAAGCACAAAAAGGGAAGATAAGCTGGACTATGCAGAGTTTTTGTCTTTGCTTTTCTGCAAAACCAACAAGACATCAGACTTTGGAAGGTAGGCATAAAATATCATTTTCTGTTGTTATATTTGTAATAAAACCAAATTTCCTTTATTTTAAAAGTGTCCCCGTTTTTCAGAAAATTACTTATCATAATCTTAATCCAAAGGCATAAAGGAGCGTGTGTCCCTTCAATTGTCATTTTCTTCTAGAAAGAAGATAATATGGTACATATTGTATCATCTGGGTAATACTTTTGACATCGGCACAAGCATGAAAAGGAATTGACGGACCACTATATCGAGCTCAAGGGGTTCTGAACAACAGAAAGTACAAATAAAAAAAGAATCGCAGAAAATAGTAATCTGCAAATGTAGTCATGTCACAAATTCATCACTTGCCTGCGATCTCAACCTTGCCACCAGCGCAAGAATAACTTCGAGCTGACATTATAATCTGTGCAACATTTTCATGCATAATGTGTTCTGTTTTTGTTTACTAACTTGTTGCAGTACAACGCCCTTTCATAAATCACTACTCAACAGCAGTGTGAGATTTAATGGCGTGTCATCATCTCTGTAACCTACAGAGCACCCCAAAGATTATGTAGTATCTCGGCAAGATTAAGAATAACATTTTTGGTAAAAAGAAGCATCGTTACCTTAGAGTTTGGGTCTAACATTATCCCTCATAATCTGTGCAATATCGTGTTCTGTTTTATGTTCACTAACTTGTTGCTGCAGCAGTGCAGCACCCTTATAAATAACTACTCAACAGACAACAGTTGTGAGATTTAAATATTTAATGGGGTGTCATCATCTCTACAGAGCACCCCAATGATTCTGTAGTACCTCGGCAAGCCTCAGAACCAACCGGAGTGTATCAGGCTTGTCTACACCCCTTATCCTCGAGGCAAGGATCAGAAACAGAAGGAGTTTCATGATCCAGTGACACCTGATCCGCCCTCTCACAATAGGTGGAGCGAGTGTCATATTTAGTATAAGCCTTAGCATTATCTAGGATGTCAGTAGTCCTGATAGGATACTTGTCCTCAGTAGTCAGGACTAGTGTAAGAAATCTCCATACTCTAGGGATGGGAGGACGAGAAGAACATGCTAACTTAAGACCAGAAAATAAATGAGCATGATTCACCTATCTTAACTTGTACAGACCCTTCTTTAGTTTCAGCTGGGATTTCTTTACCATTGGTGGACTGCTTTGTCTGACCAGCCGAGAGAGGCATAACAGAACCACAAGCTTTTTCATTTAACACTCTCATGAGACTACTTATGGCTATGGGTAAGCCTGGTAGTTTATTTTTTGGAAGCAGGTCATGGATTTGTCTCCAAAAGTTGCAGATCTGCTTTAAGATCCAGTGACCAAATCTGCACCTTGTTTCATTCAGTTGTAGACTTGGTAATAGCCTATTGGTTCCAATCTAAACAAATGTTTCTTTTTCAGAGCCTTGGAAATCAGTGATCTGAGCAGATGGCATAACACTGATCATGGATTCATCATGGAGGCTGCGAGAATAAAAATGATACTCCTAGAACATCTGGTTGAATATGATGCTGGGACCATTCCAGATAATAACTGTCATGCAGTTTACAGACATCGCAGCTTTGGCTCCCTCTTTAGAAAGGCCAAGCAAATATACACATAAATGGATGGCATCATATGAGAACCTCCAGTTTCATTACCATTGCCAGCAGCACTTGCAATTGTTAGATTATTTCCTTCAGCACAGTCCACCAATATCTAAAACCAGAATAAGAAGGAAAAAAAGGAACTATAGTAGCAAAATAGACCAGTGAGTACCAGTTCGACAGAGGGGGGTTGAAGTCTGAAACTGTATGTTATGGTATCAAATGTCTCTGCGAATCAGTGGCGTTGTGAACACTCAGGGTCAGAGCAATTTGGTAGATAGATTAAACAGAACACAAGTGACAGATTTACGTTTATTAGACACAAGAGCAAGGATGCAGAAGTACATTCTGTAACTGGGTCATTATGAATTGCATTGACTCGGGAGTGCTTAATTGGGAGTACTGATTACCTTACCTGTATGCAATGTTGAGCAAGTTTGTGAGAGAAGTCGATAAACATGATATCAAGGTTGGTGGCGACATGGCAGAGGTGGTCGAGTGCAGCCTTGATGAGAGGCACGCGGTGACGATGTGGAGGCTGCGGCGGAGGGGGCGCCGCGAACGCAGCGGCGGCGGCGGCGGCGGCTGTGGAGTCGCGGGAAAGGGTGATACTACTGGCGGATGGGTTCTGAAGCGGGGGGTCCATTCCGGCGGTGGCGGAGGAGACGGGCGGGAGAGGAGACAGGAGAGGGCCCGAAGAAAGCCGAGTTTTTTTTAGGGCTCGAAAGCCGAGTTAATTTTATTTTTTGAGGGCTCAAAAACCGAGTTAAATAAAGTAGCAGATGCCCTATCCCGTCGCCGGTGCAGGACAGCTTTCCGGCCTATGGCAAGTACGGGTCCGGCAAATTTGCATCAGCCAATAAAAATTATACGGGCGACTTATATATGTACGAGTAGAGGTGTTTTAGGGAAAAATATTTTATGAGACCAGGTTTTACGGGTTAGCAGGTGAGACCCATCCTGATGGATGACACGTGGCATTGACAAATCACAAAGCATCTACCCCACCCCTCATCTGAAATCAGGGGGAGAGATTACATGTTTTGTGATTTGTGAATGCCACATGTCATCCATCAGGACGGGTCTCACCTGGTTTATATGAGACCTGGTCTCATATAATTTTTTTCCGTGTTTTAGGGTTTTTGTCTCGGATCTGGTGCCGCCTTTGACGCTCTTTCCCCGCCGCAATTCTCTTCCCCTCCCGCGAGCTCATTCAAACGTTCCCCTCCCTCGAGTGTAGATCATGTCGGGAGAAGGTCGCGGGGCGGGGCGCCGCAGGGCGCCGTCACGCAAGCGCGACCGGCGCGATGCAGAGGCTGGAAGCTCCAGCCGTCCGTCGTGAAGGTATGGCACTTGGACAATATTTTAAATAGCAGCTGTCACTCACTTTTTTGCGTTGTGCTGTGATATAGCGGCCTTGTCAGGATTCATCCGCTATTGCGAATGTCAGAGCGTATTCCGTGCTATATAGCACTATTGTGAGGCAGCCATGGCACTCTGGCCACAAAAAATATGATATTCAAACCACCCGGCACCAACGCTTGCATATGTGTTAGTCATGCAATACTATCCAAGCTCCTATACGCAGCCTCTCTCTACTTGGTTCTGCTGCTAGCCTGAATTACTGTATTTCCTCTATTAAGAAATATAAGAGTGTTTAGATCATCATTTTAGCGATCACTATTTTAGTGATCTAACCGCTTTTATATTTCTTTAAAGAGGGAGTACAGTTAAAAACTAACTGAATATTCAATTCTGAGTCGGGGCTCATCTGCACCCCAATGAATAGTAAATTCAAGACAAATACTAAAAAAATCAAAAAATCTGACTTTTTTTTGCATGAAAGATGTTTGAGTGCATGAGGTGCATGCCAAATTTCATAGCATTTTGAGATCTAAGTAGCTCTCGGCAGAAAAGACGGAGTCAGGTTCAAAGGGTGAACAAGCAGTAAATTTTTCACAAACCCCGAGTTTGTCTTTTTTTACCGAGAGCTACTCAGACATCCAAATACTCTGAAATTTGGCAAAGACATCACGCATTCAGTCATCATTCTCCACAAAAAAATGAAACTTTTTTAGTTTATTTCGTATTTTTAACGATTTGTTTATTAACTTTCGGGCTCATCTGAGCCTCGGAGCCAAAATGCCTTGTCCTGAAACTGTTGCTACACGTGAAGTCTTCTCTCCACAAGTTAATTAATTTGCCTTCTTTAGTTCATAGGAATTTTATAGGAATTCTAAAGGATAGGAACTTTGTAGGAAAAAATTCTTTTGAAACCCTTTGGTTTATAGAAACGGATTCATATTCTTGTGCAGAATAGTAGGAATCAACCCTTCACATATCAATTTAAAATAATTAGTCTAGACTCAATGCATATGACATCTCTTTCCAAGAATTAAGATGCATGTCATCTCCCTTCCTTTGATTTTCTTATTCATATATGATTATTCCTATCATATGAACCAAAGGAGGTCTAAACATGATGCCGCCCCTTGGAGGAGTTCTTTAAATAAAACACATAAGAACAAGGTTCACATCACACATGTCCTCTCCAAGCATCCAAAGTAAGAGACACATCAAGATCCGCAACCAACAAAGGAAAAGATAAATATCAAGGTCTTCCCAAGTTTCTAAGAGAGATGAGGCCTTAAGAGATAGTCCTCTCTAAACCCCAGGAGCGATGGGGGTCTTGATGAGTGATATTTATGCGTTTATTCCACCATTGCTTAAACTAGATAATTCAGAATTTTTAAGAGAATCACTCTGATATCGCCACTAATAACTATTGAATGTAAGTTATTTTGAAATCCTTTGTTTATTATGTTTCTCCAGTAAATGGGCTCAAATATGGATGAATATCATCACACAGACACAAGAGGAAACAAGAAGTGTGGAGAAGAAGGAGAGGAATTGGAGGAGCAACAATGCATCCAAGTGCAAGACGACGCAAGGTACAAGTGTGCCCGCTCGTACCCACACTCGTACTACCCATCGTGGGCTCCAGCACATCTACCTGATCAACATCTATAAAGGGGTCGACACCAGAATCACAACAGAGAGAGCAATATTCATGAAACAGACAACCAGAAGCCATTCCCATCTCATCTCCGTAGTTACCACCACCTTCATCAGTGCAACCATTCTCCCCAAGTTAGGCGTACCTGTAATTGGTGTATCACATCTGGCAAGTATTGTAAGACATATTATCAATCAATCATTTGTCTTTACGTCATCTTCAATGAGTTTGTCTTGTGATCCGACCGCCATATGTGAGTAATTCAGTAAGGCAATTGGTTGAGGCAAGGCTTTGCAACCCTATGTATTTGTGCACGGGATCGTTGGTATGACTTTGTATATTTTTTACTTTATTTATATGTGTCCGATTGCAATGGGGATGTCTCATGTCTTCTTCTCGTTCTAAGGCCCCGGGGTACTCGGGATCCCATAGACCAATTAAGGAGAAGGTAAGGAGCAAGAAGGCTATGGAACTCTATCCCGAAGAGTGGTGAACTCTATCCCGAAGAGTGGTGAGAGAAGGGATAATACGGTAGCGGAAAACAATTCCTTGGGGATAAATAAGGTGTAGTCATTAAATGTCAACAGATTTTATCTGAATATTTATTATTAATAACCAAGGTACCATCGCGTGACAGTAAGGGCCATCGGTTAGACAACTTACTCTTGATGCAGGTTGAGCACCGGCCAAGACTTACCATGGGCATATCCCCCACTTCATCGCATAGCAAGCACATCATATTGGTTGTCTTCCAGAGCTATGTTTGTTATCAAGATAAGATCCCAAGCACAAATATAAGGTTGAGAGTAAGACCTAATACCCATGTTTTTTTTCATATAAGTGTTTGCACCCAAAAGGGTGTTAAAAGTTTGGTTTAAAAACTGGAATTTAATTCGATAACAATAACTTGTTTGATTCTTTGTCGTAGTGCACATCCTCTCGTGGTTCGATGACCCTGAGTCACTCCCTGGGAAAAGGTACGGGAACCTTCTGCTATTCAAACCGGTTCTCAAAAGGCATCAACCATGATCCAATAGAGAATTCTTCTCCCTGTGAGGTCTTGAACCTCTAGGAGGAGATAAGACAAGCATAGCTCTCTCAAGGTCTAGGTAATTGTTTTACTGACCCTAAAACTGAAGGGGGACAAAAACTATTTTTTTGAGAAACGGGGGACAAATATTAGGTGTAAGGGGGTACGGGTCAGACAGGCTACATGGGTTTGATGGCGGGTTCTTGGTGATATCCATGGGTTCCTCTGCACTATTAACCCATCTCATCTTGTGGTGAGTAGTGTACTGCATGCCCGTCACTTGTCGCAATCACAGAGTATTGGTGAGTTTTCTAACCCCGTGCGTGAAGATGGGAGGTTGAATTTGTGTTTTTTGGTATACTTGTATTTTCAAATGATTTATCTCTTAAACCGTGTGTTCAAATTATGAACCGTTTTCACCATTGTTTTTCTCGCATTGAGATCTTCAAAATTAGATCCTATGTGAAGAGGGTTCACTGAATATTTTTCCAAGCAAATATGTGCATCCAGCGTGACCTAAACTGTGTTCCCAAGCGTTTTGCATCAATAGACGTGCTACGCACATGGGCTCCTCCCGACTAGGCTTGCCCAGTGGAGCCGTGAGCACCGAGCAGGAATGAACTGTACCGAGTCGGCTACCGTAGAGATCATGTTCACCCATGCGAACCAGACACTTTTGCAGCTTCATTATAGCGAACCATTTTTTGGTCTTTTTTTATTTCAAACAATTTATGAAAACACAAATATCTTTTGAAATTTCTGATTATTTTTTGTAAACACAAACAAGTTTTGAAGTTTCATTTTTTGGAAATTGGGAACTTTTTTCTAAAACATGAACAATTTTTGAAATCTCCCAAACATGTAAACATGATTCTTTTTTGAAAATGTATTAACCTATTTTTAAAAAAAATATTTGAAATTCTAAACATCTGTTTGAAAACATGAACATATTTTGAAAAAGCAAATATTTTTAAATTTTGTAACTATTCTTTGAAAACACACACATTTTTTGAAATTTGAACTGACCTGAAAGGCGAATAAGTTTTAAAATTTTCGAACATTTTTTGGAAACAAGAAGATTTTTTGGAACCAAACACTTTCGCACATTTTCCAGACATTTTTTCATAAATTCATGATATTGTGTAAAAATTAAAAGAAAATAAAATAAACAGAAAAAAAGCAAAAGAGGAAAAGTGAAAAATCGTAAAAACGAGTAAAGAAAACATATAGAAAAAGAAATTGTTATGGAACCTTAAACCGGTAGAAAATCATACACTATGCTACGCTAAACAATCCGGCCCACCAGATCGCTCGCCTTCCTCACCGAAGGATTAGCAGGAAATGGTCCACAAATGTTCTGGCCAAGCCCGCTAACGCGTTGCCGCGCGACTGGTAACTGGGCCGGCCATTAAACGCGTAGATGTGCAGTGAATTATTTTTATACCTAAATCGAACCGATCCTCAAAAAAAAAAAAACTAAATCGAACCACTCTCTCTAAAAAAAAAAAGCGATCGGATGGGGAGGGCACGCCGCGCCACCGTGTGCATGCGCCGCCGGTGGGGAGGTTTGGTCTTGCGGCCGGCTCTCGATTGCTCGCACGGCCGGTGAGACATGAACCGGAACAGAATAACACAAGCCATGCTAGGCATATATGTAGCTGATCGATCAAGATTCCTCCATAACCACTGAAAACAAGCAAGGTTCTTAATCTGCTGGTGCCTACACATCTCCTCGCCGCCGGCCGGCCGGCATACATACATATTCTTCTCCCATCTTCTGGAGAATCTGTACATGTTTTCCTGACAATAAAGCAGAAACCACTTTGCTACCAACGCATCAAAGTGATTTTCATCTATTAGTATTGTCCTGGATAGATAGCATGTTGAGGCTCGTCTTTCTGAAACCTGCACTGAATAATTCAATAGGCTGGGTTTTTGTCTGAATCAACAACACAAAGTTACACAAATGGGGACACATTTGTGGGTATCTGGATGTTCATTGTTCAAAGAACAGACTTGCTTGGACACCTGCTGATTCTTGCATATATTCTGCTTTTCTCGTTTCGAAAGGCTACAGTAGGGTGTGATAACAACTGAGCAACGACCAACAGTTTTGGACTGTGCGCTGCACATCACAGCTCCAGCTCCAGGTCTTATCTTATATACATCACATTTAATTCAAGTCAGACCAAATGGGCCGATCATGATGTATATATGCCACACGTTCATTGACATGGACTCGTCAGTTGATCAGCAACATGTGTTTAAAACGCAATTCTCTGGCGTTTTTCCTGACCAAACAATGACAGTTAGAACGAAAACAACCGATTATCTCGTGCCATACACGGGGTACAACTATTTTTCTTCCCATTATTTAACCACAAAAAAATTCAGACCTAATCTAGGATGGCCTAATTGAGGTAGGTAGTTCAAACTAAACTTAGCCTTGTTGGTTAAAATTGATCACTCCTAGACCATACATGCCGCAACTTCATGCATGGATATAAAGAACACGACGAACAAAATGAGAACTGTCCACAGATCTGGACGTATATATAACGACCGCTCTTTTTTTAAATCATTTCTTAATGTCTGAGTTTTGCACATATACATTAGCCATGAAGTCATCGTTTCCTATCGAGAGCAATGGCCAATGATGATATCAAATATCAAGAGGTTAGTTGGTTCCATACAGAAACGAAGCCTCTAAATACATTATATATTCGTTCCTACCTTATGCTGAATATTTTGTTTTGAAGGTGCATCCGGCATTGAGTTCTTTATTTATGTTTGATCGATGCGATACTTTAATTGTGTATTAGAATGTTACTGAATGATCTGTTGGAAAAATTGGTTGCAGGAATATATTTCAAATGCACGAGGATTGAACCTCTTTACATGCCGATGGAGCCCTTCAAACTACGATCCAAAAGCTCTCATCTTCCTATGTCATGGTAAATTCATTTAGTTGAAATATATTGTATTCAAATTTAAAATACCATGATATTTACCAAAAGAATAGAACTCTGCAGTGTTTTGCGTCATATAGTTTAACTGTACACGTGCTGTTCTTGCTATATTTGTAGGATATGCCATGGAATGCAGCATTTCAATGAGAGGTAAATAGCATGACCATTTGGCTTTTATGTGCTTGTACTTAGCTAAAATATCAAAGAAAATGGCCTCTGTGCTGATTCATAAATAATGGTACACAATTTTTTTTAAATGTGATCATATACCCATGTATCAATCCCATTTTTATTTGGATTAATGCTAAAGAAGAATAACCAGATAAGTATCATAGAGTAGGAACAATAAATTAACATCTTATTGTTCTCAGGCACCGGCACACGGCTGGCAAAGGCTGGATTTGCGGTGCACGGAGTGGACTATGAAGGCCATGGAAAGTCTTCAGGACTTCAAGGCTATATTAGCAATCTAAATGATGTCGTGGCTGATTGCTTTACATACTTTGCAAGTGTTTGTGGTATGTTCTGTTCTGTATATTACTAGTCTCATATATTCTATTACTTGTGTCATATAACTTGTAAAATCTACTCCAAATCTCCATAGTTATGTATTGTCTTCATTAGTAGTCATTCTGTTCATAAATAATCAGTAAGCATATGTCATATAATGACCGGCGTTTTTCATGATTATTGGCAGATATAGGTGATTTGTGGATGTCTAGAAAACTTCAAACCTTTTAAAAATGACAGTTAAAATCTTAAATGAAGTCATGTTCCCCTCATTATAGAGAAAGAGGAGCACAGGAGAAAACGGAAGTTCTTGCTCGGTGAGTCCATGGGAGGAGCTATCGCGTTGATGCTTCACAGGAAGGAACCTACCTTTTGGGATGGGGCCATTTTAGTTGCCCCCATGTGCAAGGTTACGTGTCCAAGATTAGCTAATCTTGTCTTTGCTGCTAGTGTCATTTTGTTATTGTCTAGAATTTTTTGAGATCTACAATCTGCGCCCCCCATGTGTTACCATGAATTGTTTATTGATGTGGTAACATGATGCAGATCGTAGAAGAAATGAAGCCTAGTCCCATGGTGATTACAATCTTAAGCAAGCTCAGCAATGTAATCCCTACATGGAAGATTATTCCTAATGAAGACATCATTGATAGGGCAATTAAAAGCCAAGAATGGCGTGAAGAGGTAGAATGCTCAAGATCTAAATCATGCTACATTACTTTTTCTGTCACTGAATCGTCTGCATCATTATCTATAAATGAAAGTATACATGTAATCAGGTCAGAAACAATCCTTATTGCTATAAAGGAAGGCCTAGGCTAAAGACTGGTTACGAAATTTTTATGGCAAGCTTGGATATTGAAAGCAATCTTGAAAAGGTACGAGCAAGCTGCAGTATATTTATACATTGAACTGGTAATCCTGAAGTAGTTTCATAACTTGCTTGTAGTTCATCTAAATTGCTCACATTTTACAACAAGGTAACCCTGCCATTCATTATAGTCCATGGTGGTGCTGATGCTGTGACTGACCCAGCAGTAAGTGAGGCACTATATACATTAGCTGAGAGTAAAGACAAGACACTGAAGCTCTACCCAGGGATGTGCCATGCTTTGACTTCCGGTGAACCAGAGAACAACATTGACATTGTGTTTTCGGATATCATTCGGTGGCTTGATGAGAGGGCATTGGTTCAAAATGAATCATAGCTAATATTACAGAGCCTAAAATGTTAATATACTCCCTGTTGCCAAAGCAGTGAGTATAAGGCGACCCAGAGTATATACATATTTACATTAAATTGTAAAACCAATAGCTTAGTGCAAGTTTTTTTACATGTTAGGGCAGAGCATGGTAGTTTTTTTTGAAGCATTGGATAGCAACCTTCTAGTTTTCTTGTTGTATCTTTTTGGCAGATTTCGTGTTTAAATTCACGTTGTACATGTAAATAACAATTCGTAAAAGTTTACTCATATTGGGGGCTTTCTCTTCAACAAATTGTTCACGGTATGAGAGTCATGTGTTTTACTATGGAGAAATATGCAGACATCATAAGTTTGTCATATGAGACCGCACTAGTAGAAAAACGGGCATTAAAGGTCCCCCCCCCCCAAGTGGTTGTGATGCAGAGGAACAAAGTAGTATGTAATGCTGAACAATAGAGGCAGTTCCACATGAGTACCTAACTACAGTTCAGAAACTATATGTAGTACTTATTTATTCCATACGATTATGAAACAAAACCACCTATGAGAATACATGGCGGCAGTTGCAATTTGGAAATCACTTCCAATACTTGATAATACACGGTGGTTCGCAATTTGGAAACTGCCTCCAATACTTTGATAGCCGACCTCACTGACTATGATTTCGCTGGGAAGTTGTCCATTCACTCGAGTGGGTAGTGTCGTCGCTCTTGACCGTGTTGAGTGGGATGGCGGCCGTTGCTTGTCATCGATCTAAGGTGGAGGGATGTCGACGATAACTGTTTTGAGGGGGAGGATGTTGTTGTCATCATCACTGATTCAGGATGGAGGGTTGTCGCCGGACACCATTTTGAGGGGATGGATGCCACCGATCATTGATTTGAGGTAGATGGCTTTTGTTGGGCACCATTGTGAGGGGGATGGCTGCCACCGGTCATCAATTTGAAGTGGTGTGTTGTCGTCGGGTGCCATTTTGAGGAGGGGCTTCTGTTATCATTCTATAACTGAATCGAAGGTATATACTCCCTCTGTTTTGATGTACTTTGCATGTTACTTAAGTGAAGTCGATGTTATCCATGTGTAGATGAATTCAATGGTATTGAGATTTGATATTGTAGATGCTAATAAATATGAATACAAAGTTAGGCAAAGTTCACAAAGGATTGTTTTAAGACAAAGTTAATATGCAGAGTAAAAAAAATATGTGATATTGTGTTAAATATAATTATGATTCACATATAATTACTTGTAATAGTAGGTTATTAATGTGCTGCTTTTGTTTTGTTGCAGACATGGATCGAGCTTGGATATACATCGAGAGCCGTTTGAGCAATGAGTTCAAGGATGGGCTGTCAGATTTTTTGGAAGCAGTCGATCGAGATAGGTTGAGAAGGAAGGCAAATGGATATGTTCCCCATGTTTCCTGTGTAAAATTTGCAAGATATCAAAAGCATTATAGGGATCCGGACACATTTGATCTAGAGGGTATTCATGTTAGGATATGCATGTTGGAGTAAACATGGTAAACATATAAGTGCATGTGGTGACGACAAAAGGGAAAATGTGGTGAATATCTGATAAACCACAAGTATAGGGGATCGTTTGTAGCCTTCTTCGATAAATAAGAATGTCGAACCCAACGAGGAGCTAAAGGTAGAACAAATATTCCCTCAAAATCTATCGACCACCGATACAACTCTACACACACTTGACGTTTGCTTTACCTAAAATAAATATAAAACTGTTTTGTAAGAATAAAACCACGAGTACTTTGCGAGAATAAAACTACGAATAAATTGCAAGGTAATAAAAGTGGATAGCTTTTGTCAACAAGAAAGTCATTTGTCCCTAGGCAATCGATAACTAGACCGATAATCATTCATGCAATTTTATATGAGGGAGAGGCATGAGCTAACATACTTTCTCTACTTGGATCATATGCACTTATGATTGGAAATCTAACAAGCATCCGCAACTACTAAAGATCATTAAGGTCGTGAAACCTAACCATATCATTAAGTATCAAGTCCCCTTTATCCCATACGCAATGACCCCCAAACTTGGGTATGTGCTTCTGTCACTCACGCCACCCACCATAAGCGAACCATGAACGTATTGCAACACCCTATAGCGTGGATCCCTCTGTTTGCGTGACACAGAGGGCACCATAGGACAGTGATATCTACTACGCAACCTTCTTCTTGTAGACTTATGTTGGGCTAACATCGGCCCTGGGCAACTCACCACTCAAGGTGGTGCTTGGATGTGAACTACCATCTCTGTGCATCAATGAGACATGCAATGCACTGGTTTGTGAGATTGATGCCCTACTCAAGTGTTGGGGAACGCAGTATTTTGATGATCCACAAGTGTAGGGGATCTATCGTAGCCTTTTCGATAAGTAAGAGTGTCGAACCCAACAAGGAGCAGAAGGAAATGATAAGCGGTTTTCAGCAAGGTATTCTCTGCAAGCACTGAAATTATCGGTAACAGATAGTTTTGTGATAAGGTAATTTGTAACGGGTAGCAAGTAGTAAAAGTAAATAAGATGCATCCAATCCTTTTTGTAGCAAAGGAAAAGTCTGGAGAAACTCTTATAAAAAGGAAAGCGCTCCCAAGGACACATGAGAATTATCGTCAAGCTAGTTTTCATCACTCTCATATGATTCACGTTCGGTACTTTGATAATCTGATGTGGGTGGACCGGTGCTTGGGTACTGTTCTTACTTGGACAAGCATCCCACTTATGATTAACCCCTATTGCAAGCATCCACAACTACAACGAAAGTATTAAAGTAAACCTAACCATAGCATAAAACATATGGATCCAAATCAGCCCCTTACGAAGCAACACATAAACTAGGGTTTAAGCTTCTGTCACTCTAGCAACCCATCACCTACTTATTACTTCCCAATGACTTCCTCTAGGCCCAAACAATGGTGAAGTGTCATGTAGTCGACGTTCACATGACACCACTAGAGAAAAGACAACATACATCTCATCAAAATATCGAACGAATACCAAATTCACATGACTACTTATAGCAAGACTTCTCCCATGTCCTCAGGAACAAACGTAACTACTCACAAATCATATTCATGTTCATAATCAGAGGGGTATTAATATGCATAATGGATCTGAACATATGATGTTCCACCAAGTAAACCAACTAGCATCAACTACAAGGAGTAATCAACACTACTAACAACCCACAGGTACCAATCTGAGGTTTGGATACAAAGATTGGATACAAGAGATGAACTAGGGTTTGAGATGAGATGGTGCCGGTGAAGATGTTGATGGAGATTGACCCCCTCCCGATGAGAGGATTGTTGGTGATGACGATGGTGATGATTTCCCCCTCCCGGAGGGAAGTTTCCCCGGCAGAACAGCTCTGCCGGAGCCCTAGATTGGTTCCGCCAAGGTTCCGCCTCGTGGCGGCGGAGTTTCGTCCCGTGATATAGCTTATGATTTTTTCCTCGACGAAAGACTCCATATAGACAAAGATGGGCATCAGAGGGCCACCAGGGGGCCCATGAGGCAGGGGGCGCGCCCAGGGGGTAGGACGGGGCCCCCACCCTCGTGGACGGTGGGTGGCCCCCCTCTGGTACTTCTTTCGCCCAATATTTTTTATATATTCTGAAAATAATTCCCGTGGAGTTTCAGGACTTTTGAAGATGTGCAAAATAGGTCTATAATATTTGCTCATTTTTCGGCCCAGAATTCCAGCTGCTGGCATTCCCCCTCTTCATGTAAACCTTGTAAAATAAGAGAGGAAAGACATAAGTATTGTGACATAATGTGTAATAACAGCCCATAATGCAATAAATATCGATATAAAAGCATGATGCAAAAATGGACGTATCAACTGCCCCAAGCTTAGACCTTGCTTGTCCTCAAGCGAAAGCCGAAATTGAAAAATATGTCCACATGTTTAGAGATAGAGGTGTCGATAAAATAAAATACAGACATGAGGGCATCATGATCATTCTTATAACAGCAATATATATATATATATATATATATATATATTGTCATATGATCTCTTATGCTAAAGTAACAATCCATTCACATACTCAAGTATGAATCAGAAACTTCATTGAAAACTAACAAACTATGATATCAGTCATTGAAGCAATTGAAATTTATCATAACATAGGAAAAAGTCAATATAAGAGCTTCTCAGCAAGTCCACATACTCAACCATCATTTAGTCTTTCACAATTGCTAACACTCACGCGATATTTATGGTGATGAAGTTTTAATCGGACACAGAGAAAGATAGGGTGAGGGAGTCCTGGATTAGGGGGTATCCGGACAGCCGGATTATATCCTTTGGCCGGACTGTTGGACTATGAAGATACAAGATTGAAGACTTCGTCCCGTGTCCGGATGGGACTCTACTTGGCGTGGAAGGCAAGCTAGGCAATATGGATATGTATATCTCCTCCTTTGTAACCGACCTTGTGTAACCCTAGCCCCCTCCGGTGTCTATATAAACCGGAGGGTTTTAGTCCGTAGGATAACATACAATCATACCATAGGCTAGCTTCTAGGATTTAGCCTCTCTGATCTCGTGGTAAATCTACTCTTGTACTACTCATATTATCAAGAATAATCAAGCAGGACGTAGGGTTTTACCTCCATCAAGAGGGCCCGAACCTGGGTAAAACATCGTGTCCCCTGCCTCCTGTTACCATCCTCCTTAGACGCACAGTTCGGGATCCCCTACCAGAGATCCGCCGGTTTTGACACCGACATTGGTGCTTTCATTGAAAGTTCCTATGTGTCGTCACCGTTAGGCTTGATGGCTCCTTCGATCATCGATAGTGATGCAGTCCAGGGTGAGACTTTTCTCCCCGGGAAGATCTTTGTATTCGGCGGCTTCGCATTGCGGGACAACTCGCTTGGCCATCTGGAGCAGATCGAGAGTTACGCCCCTGGCCACCAGGTCAGGTTTGGAAGCTTAAACTACACGGTCGACATCCGCGGAGACTTGATCTTCGACGGATTCGAGCCCCTGCCGAGTGCGCCACACGGTCACGATGAGCATGATTTAGCTCTAGCATCGGACAGTGTTCAGGAGACCGCACCGGCAACCGCTCCGACCCTCAATTTGGAGCCAATTGCGCCGTCCATGGACAGGTGGATAGACCCCACCACGGAGGCCGTATTCTCAGCGGCGATCGAGCCGAATATCGACCTTACCCTTCACGGGAGCCCTGACGAACTGCCGGATTTTTCCCCGGCCACGGACTCCGAACCGCCTGCGCCTGTGCCTATCGAATCCGACTGGGCGCCGATCATGGAGTTCACCTCCGTGGATATCTTTCAGCACTCGCCCTTCAGCGATATACTGAACTCATTAAGGTCTCTCTCCATGTTAGGAGAGTCCTGGCCGAACTATGTTCGGCAGGATTGGGATGCGGATGGCGAAGAAATTCGCCGCCCACCCACCACCCACTTAGTAGCCACTGTCAACAATTTGACCGACATGCTCGACTTCGACTCCGAAGACATCGATGGTATGGATGACGATGCGGGAGACGAAGAGGAACCACTACCCACAGGGCACTAGACAGCCACCTCATCATATGATATATACATGGTGGACACACCCAAAGAAGGCAATGGCGACGAGACAGCGGAGGATGACCCCTCCAAGAAACAACCCAAGCGCCAACGTTAGCGGCGCTACTCTAAGTCTCGCCAAAGCAAAAGCGGTGACACCGACACAAGAGATAATAATACTCCGGATAGTGCCGAAGACGACAACAATCCCCTCCAGCAAGATTTAGAGCAGGAGGATGGAGAAGCCAGCCCTCCCGAGAGAGCGGCAGATGGAGAGGCGGAGGATGATAATTACATGCCTCCCTCCGAAGACGAGGCAAGCCTCGACGATGACGAATTTGTCGTGCCTGAGGATCCCGTCGAGCAAGAGCGCTTCAAGCGCCGGCTTATAGCCACGGCAAATAGCCTTAAAAAAAGCAGCATCAGCTTCAAGTTGATCAAGATTTGCTAGCTGACAGATGGACTGATGTCCTTGCGGCCGAGGAATACGAACTCGAACGCCCCTCCAAGAGTTACCCAAAGCGCAGGTTGCTACCCCGACTGGAGGAGGAAGCATTAAAACCTACATCTCCAGCGTATGACGCGACTGATCGGCCACCTCGTGGCCGCGATAGAGAGGCATTTCAGCCAAAAGCTTAGCCCGCACCCCGACGCCACTCAAATAAAAATGTCAAGGCACGGGGAAACACGCTAGACCTGCGAGACATATTGGAGGACAAAGCAAAACACGCAAGATCGATCTACGGATCACGAGGGCGTGCCACCATGCGGGATGATAACCGTCACGCCAGGTACAGTAAAAGTAAATCCGGCCGGGCCGAACACAGCGGACAAGACTCATTTGAGCCGCGTCGCGACATAGCCCAGTACAAAGGCGCCGCACACCCCCTATGCTTCACAGACGAAGTAATGGATCACCAAATCCCAGAGGGTTTCAAACCCATAAATATAGAATCATACGACGACACAACAGATCCTGCGATATGCATCGAGGACTTCCTCCTACACATCCACATGGCCCGCGGTGACGATCTACACGCCATCAAATACCTCCCACTTAAACTCAAAGGACCAGCTTGACATTGGCTCAACAGCCTGCCAGCAGAATCCATTGGCTGTTGGGAAGATCTGGAAGCCGCATTCCTCGACAACTTCCAGGGCACTTATGTGCGACCACCAGATGCCGATGACTTGAGCCACATAATTCAGCAGCCAGAGGAATCGGCCAGGCAATTCTGGACACGGTTCCTGACAAAGAAAAATCAAATCGTTGACTGTCCAGATGCAGAGGCCCTAGCAGCTTTTAAGCACAACATCCGCGACGAGTGGCTCGCCCAGCACCTTGGCCAGGAAAAGCCGGAATCCATGGCAGCCCTCACAACACTCATGACCCGCTTTTGCGTAGGAGAAGACAGCTGGCTGGCTCGCAGCAATAATATATCAAAGAACCGCGGTACTTCAGATACTAAGGATAGCAATGGTAGGTCACGTCGCAACAAACATAAGCGCCACGTCAATAGCGACAATACCGATTTATTCTCCAACGTATCTATAATTTTTGATTGTTCCATGCTATTATATTATCTGTTTTGGATGTTTATGGGCTTTATTATACACTTTATATTATTTTTGGGACTAACCTATTAACCCAGAGCCCAGTGCCAGTTTCTGTTTTTTTGTTTTAGAGTATCACAGAAAAGGAAAATCAAACGGAGTCCAATGACCTGAAACTTCACGAAACTTATTTTTGGACCAGAAGAAGCCCACGGAGTATCGGAGATGGACCAGGAGAGCCCCGGGCTGCCCATGAGGGTAGGGGTGCGCCCACCCCCTGGGCGCGCCCCCTGCCTCGTGGACAACCTGGAGGTCCACCGACGTACTTCTTCTCCCATATATACCCATATACCCTAAAAACTTCGGGGAGCATAATAGATCAGGAGTTCCGCCGCTAGAAGCCTCCGTAGCCACCGAAAACCAATCTAGACCCGTTCCGGCACCCTGCCGGAGGGGCAATCCCTCTCTGGTGGCCATCTTCATCATCTCGGCGCTCTCCATGATGAGGAGGGAGTAGTTCTCCCTCAGAGCTGAGGGTATGTACCCGTAGCTATGTGTTTGATCTCTCTCTCTCTCTCTCTCTCTCGTGTTTTTGAGGTGGTACGATCTTGATGTATCTTGAGCTTTGCTATTATAGTTGGATCTTATGATGTTTCTCCCCCTCTACTCTCTTGTAATGGATTGAGTTTTCCCTTTGAAGTTATATTATCGGATTGAGTCTTTAAGGATTTGAGAACACTTGATGTATGTCTTGCGTGGGATACCCGTGGTGACAATGGGGTATTCTATTGATCCACTTGATGTATGTTTTGGTGATCAACTTGCGGGTTCCGCCCATGAACCCATGCATAGGGGTTGGCACACGTTTTCGTCTTGACTCTCCGGTAGAATCTTCGCACTCTTTGAAGTACTTTGTGTTGGTTTGAATAGATGAATATGAGATTGTGTGATGCATATCATATAATCATACCCACGGATACTTGAGGTGACATTGGAGTATCTAGGTGACATTAGGGTTTTGGTTGATTTGTGTCTTAAGGTGTTATTCTAGTACGAACTCTATGATAGATTGAACGGAAAGAATAGCTTCATGTTATTTTACTATGAACTCTTGAATAGATCAATCAGAAAGGATAACTTTGAGGTGGTTTCTGAAGGAAATATGCCCTAGAGGCAATAATAAAGTTATTATTTATTTCCTTATAATCATGATAAATGTTTATTATTCATGCTAGAATTGTATTTACTGGAAACATAATACATGTGTGAATACATAGACAAACAAAGTGTCACTAGTATGCCTCTACTTGACTAGCTCGTTAATCAAAGATGGTTATGTTTCCTAACCATGAACAATGAGTTGTTATTTGATTAACGAGGTCACATCATTAGTAGAATGATCTGATTGACATGACCCATTCCATTAGCTTAGCACCCGATCGTTTAGTATGTTGCTATTGCTTTCTTCATGACTTATACATGTTCCTATGACTATGAGATTATGCAACTCCCGTTTACCGGAGGAACACTTTGGGTACTACCAAACGTCACAACGTAACTGGGTGATTATAAAGGAGTACTGTCGATGTTGGGTTGGCGTATTTCGAGATTAGGATTTGTCACTCCGATTGTCGGAGAGGTATCTCTGGGCAAGCATTACAACTAATATGTTAGTTGTGAGATGATGTATTACGGAACGAGTAAAGAGACTTGCCAGTAACGAGATTGAACTAGGTATTGGATACCGACGACCGAATCTCGGGCAAGTAACATACCGATGACAAAGGGAACAACGTATGTTGTTATGCGGTCTGACCGATAAAGATCTTCGTAGAATATGTAGGAGCCAATATGGGCATCCAGGTCCCGCTATTGGTTATTGATCGGAGACGTGTCTCGGTCATGTCTACATTGTTCTCGAACCCGTAGGGTTCGCACGCTTAAGGTTACGATGACAGTTATATTATGAGTTTATGCATTTTGATGTACCGAAGGTTGTTCGGAGTCCCGGATGTGATCACGGACATGACGAGGAGTCTCGAAATGGTCGAGACGTAAAGATTGATATATTGGAAGCCTATATTTGGATATCGGAAGTGTTCCGGGTGAAATCGGGATTTTACCGGAATACCGGGAGGGTTACCGGAACCCCCCGGGAGCTATTTGGGCCATAGTGGGCCTTAGTGGAAAATAGAAGGGGCTGCCCTAGTTGGGCTGCGCGCCCCCCCCTTCCCCTAGTCCTATTAGGACTAGGAGAGGTGGCCGGCCCCCTCCTCCTCTTTTCCCCTCCGAGGAATCCTAGTTGGACTAGGATTGGAGGGGGAATCCTACTCCCAGAGGGAGTAGGACTCTCCTGCGCCTCCCCCCTTGGCCGGCCAGCCTCCCCTCCTCTCCTCCTTTATATACGGAGGCAGGGGCACCTCTAAACACACAAGTTGACACAAGTTGATCCACGTGATCAATTCCTTAGCCGTGTGCGGTGCCCCCTGCCACCATATTCCTCGATAATACTGTAGCGGAGTTTAGGCGAAGCCCTGCTGCTGTAGTTCATCAAGATCGTCACCACACCGTCGTGCTGACGAAACTCTTCCCCGACACTTTGCTGGATCGGAGTCCGGGGATCGTCATCGAGCTGAATGTGTGCTCGAACTCGGAGGTGCCGTAGTTTCGGTGCTTGATCGGTTGGATCGAGAAGACGTACGACTACTTCCTCTACGTCGTATCATCGCTTCCGCAGTCGGTCTGCGTTGGGTACGTAGACAATACTCTCCCCTCGTTGCTATGCATCACATGATCTTGCGTGTGCGTAGGAAATTTTTTGAAATTACTACGAAACCCAACAGTGGCATCAGAGCCTAGGTTATTGATGTTGATGTTATTTGCACGAGTAGAACACAAGTGAGTTGTGGACGATACAAGTCATACTGCCTACCAGCATGTCATATTTTGGTTCGGCGGTATTGTTGGACGAGACGACCCAGACCAACCTTACGCGTACGCTTACGCGAGACCGGTTCCCTTGACGTGCTTTGCACAGAGATGGCTTGCGGGCGACTGTCTCTCCAACTTTAGTTGAACCAAGTATGGCTACGCCCGGTCCTTGCGAAGGTTAAAACGGAGTCTATTTGACAAACTATCGTTGTGGTTTTGGTGCGTAGGTGAGATTGGTTCTTACTTAAGCCCGTAGCAGCCACGTAAAACAAGCAACAACAAAGTAGAGGACGTCTAACTTGTTTTTGGAGGGCATGTTGTGATGTGATATGGTCAAAGCATGATGCTGAATTTTATTGTATGAGATGATCATGTTTTGTAACCGAGTTATCGGCAACTGGCAGGAGCCATATGGTTGTCGCTTTATTGTATACAATGCAATCGCGATGTAATGCTTTACTTTATTACTAAACGGTAGTGATAGTCGTGGAAGCATAAGATTGGCGAGACGACAACGATGCTACGATGAAGATCAAGGTGTCGCGCCGGTGACGATGGTGATCATGAAGGTGCTTCGGAGATGGAGATCACAAGCACAAGATGATGATGACCATATCATATCACTTATATTGATTGCATGTGATGTTTATCTTTTTATGCATCTTATCTTGCTTTGATTGACGGTAGCATTATACGATGATCTCTCACTAAATTATCAAGGAGTGTTCTCCCTGAGTATGCACCGTTGCCAAAGTTCGTCGTGCCCAGACACCACGTGATGATCGGGTGTGATAAGCTCTACGTCCATCTACAACGGGTGCAAGCCAGTTTTGCACACGCAGAATACTCAGGTTAAACTTGACGAGCCTAGCATATATAGATATGGCCTCGGAACACGGAGACCGAAAGGTCGAGCGTGAATCATATAGTAGATATGATCAACATAACGATGTTCACCATTGAAAACTACTCCATCTCACGTGATGATCGGTCATGGTTTAGTTGATTTGGATCACGTAATCACTTAGAGGATTAGAGGGATGTCTATCTAAGTGGGAGTTCTTAAATAATATGATTAATTGAACTTAAATTTATCATGAACTTAGTACCTGATAGTATCTTGCTTGTTTATGTTGATTGTAGATAGATGGCTCGTGCTGTTGTTCCGTTGAATTTTAATGCGTTCCTTGAGAAAGCAAAGTTGAAATATGATGGTAGCAATTACACGGACTGGGTCCGTAACTTGAGGATTATCCTCATTGCTGCACAGAAAAATTATGTCCTGGAAGCACCGCTGGGTGCCAGGCCTGCTGCTGGAGCAACACCAGATGTTATGAACGTCTGGCAGAGCAAAGCTGATGACTACTCGATAGTTCAGTGTGCCATGCTTTACGACTTAGAATCGGGACTTCAACGACGTTTTGAACGTCATGGAGCATATGAGATGTTCCAGGAGTTGAAGTTAATATTTCAAGCAAATGCCCGAATTGAGAGATATGAAGTCTCCAATAAGTTCTATAGCTGCAAGATGGAGGAGAACAGTTCTGTCAATGAGCATATACTCAAAATGTCTGGGTATAATAATCACTTGATTCAATTGGGAGTTAATCTTCCGGATGATTGCGTCATTGACAGAATTCTCCAATCACTGCCACCAAGCTACAAGAGCTTCGTGATGAACTATAATATGCAAGGGATGAACAAGACTATTCCCGAGCTCTTCGCAATGCTGAAAGCTGCGGAGGTAGAAATCAAGAAGGAGCATCAAGTGTTGATGGTTAACAAGACCACTAGTTTCAAGAAAAAGGGCAAAGGAAAGAAAAAGGGGAACTTCAAGAAGAACGGCAAGCAAGTTGCTGCTCAAGAGAAGAAACCCAAGTCTGGACCTAAGCCTGAAACTGAGTGCTTCTACTGCAAGCAGACTGGTCACTGGAAGCGGAACTGCCCCAAGTATTTGGCGGATAAGAAGGATGGCAAGGTGAACAAAGGTATATGTGATATACATGTTATTGATGTGTACCTTACTAGAGCTCGCAGTAGCACCTGGGTATTTGATACTGGTTCTGTTGCTAATATTTGCAACTCGAAACAGGGACTACAGAATAAGCGGGCACTGGCAAAGGACGAGGTGACGATGCGCGTGGGAAACGGTTCCAAAGTCGATGTGATCGCAGTCGGCACGCTACCTCTACATCTACCTTCGGGATTAATATTAGACCTAAATAATTGTTATTTGGTGCCAGCGTTGAGCATGAACATTATATCTGGATCTTGTTTAATGCGAGACGGTTATTCATTTAAATTAGAGAATAATGGTTGTTCTATTTATATGAGTAATATCTTTTATGGTCATGCACCCTTGAAGAGTGGTCTATTCTTATTGAATCTCGATAGTAGTAATACACATATTCATAATGTTGAAGCCAAAAGATACAGAGTTGATAACGAAAGTGCAACTTATTTGTGGCACTGTCGTTTAGGTCATATCGGTATAAAGCGCATGAAGAAACTCCATGCTGATGGACTTTTGGAACCACTTGATTATGAATCACTTGGTACTTGCGAACCGTGCCTTATGGGCAAGATGACTAAAACACCGTTCTCCGGTACTATGGAGAGAGCAACAGATTTGTTGGAAATCATACATACTGATGTATGTGGCCCGATGAATATTGAGGCTCGTGGCGGATATCGTTATTTTCTCACCTTCACAGATGATTTAAGCAGATATGGGTATATCTACTTAATGAAACATAAGTCTGAAACATTTGAAAAGTTCAAAGAATTTCAGAGTGAAGTTGAAAATCATCGTAACAAGAAAATAAAGTTTCTATGATCTGATCGTGGAGGAGAATATTTGAGTTACGAGTTTGGTATACATTTGGAAAACTGTGGAATAGTTTCGCAACTCACGCCACCCGGAACACCACAGCGTAATGGTGTGTCTGAACGTCGTAATCGTACTTTACTAGATATGGTGCGATCTATGATGTCTCTTACTGATTTACCGCTATCTTTTTGGGGATATGCTTTAGAGACGGCCGCATTCACGTTAAATAGGGCACCATCAAAATCCGTTGAGACGACGCCTTATGAACTGTGGTTTGGCAAGAAACCAAAGTTGTCGTTTCTTAAAGTTTGGGGCTGCGATGCTTATGTGAAAAAGCTTCAACCTGATAAGCTCGAACCCAAATCGGAGAAATGTGTCTTCATAGGATACCCAAAGGAAACTGTTGGGTACACCTTCTATCACAGATCCGAAGGCAAGACATTCGTTGCTAAGAATGGATCATTTCTAGAGAAGGAGTTTCTCTCGAAAGAAGTGAGTGGGAGGAAAGTAGAACTTGACGAGGTAACTGTACCTGCTCCCTTACTGGAAAGTAGTTCATCACAGAAAACTGTTTCAGTGACACCTACACCAGTTAGTGAGGAAGCCAATGATAATGATCATGAAACTTCAGATCAAGATACTGCTGAACCTCGTAGATCAACCAGAGTAAGATCCGCACCAGAGTGGTACGGTAATCCTGTTCTGGAGGTCATGCTACTAGATCATGATGAACCTACGAACTATGAAGAAGCGATGGTGAGCCCAGATTCTGCAAAGTGGCTTGAAGCCATGAAATCTGAGATGGGATCCATGTATGAGAACAAAGTATGGACTTTGGTTGACTTGCCCGATGATCGGCAAGCAATTGAGAATAAATGGATCTTTAAGAAGAAGACTGACGCTGATGGTAATGTTACTGTCTACAAAGCTCGACTTGTCGCAAAAGGTTTTCGGCAAGTTCAAGGAATTGACTACGATGAGACCTTCTCACCCGTAGCGATGCTTAAGTCCGTCCGAATCATGTTAGCAATTGCCGCATTTTATGATTATGAAATTTGGCAAATGGACGTCAAAACTGCATTCCTGAATGGATTTCTGGAAGAAGAGTTGTATATGATGCAACCAGAAGGTTTTGTCGATCCAAAGGGAGCTAACAAAGTGTGCAAGCTCCAGCGATCCATTTATGGACTGGTGCAAGCCTCTCAGAGTTGGAATAAACGTTTTGATAGTGTGATCAAAGCATTTGGTTTTATACAGACTTTCGGAGAAGCCTGTATTTACAAGAAAGTGAGTGGGAGCTCTGTAGCATTTCTGATATTATATGTGGATGACATATTACTGATTGGAAATGATATAGAATTTCTGGATAGCATAAAGGGATACTTGAATAAAAGTTTTTCAATGAAAGACCTCGGTGAAGCTGCTTACATATTAGGCATTAAGATCTATAGAGATAGATCAAAACGCTTAATTGGACTTTCACAAAGCACATACCTTGACAAAATTTTGAAGAAGTTCAAAATGGATCAAGCAAAGAAAGGGTTCTTGCCTGTGTTACAAGGTGTGAAATTGAGTAAGACTCAATGCCCGACCACTGCAGTAGATAGAGAGAATATGAAAGATGTTCCCTATGCATCAGCCATAGGCTCTATCATGTATGCAATGCTGTGTACCAGACCTGATGTGTGCCTTGCTATAAGTTTAGCAGGGAGGTACCAAAGTAATCCAGGAATGGATCACTGGACAGCGGTCAAGAACATCCTAAAATACCTGAAAAGGACTAAGGATATGTTTCTCGTATATGGAGGTGACAAAGAGCTCATCGTAAAAGGTTACGTTGATGCAAGCTTTGACACTAATCCGGACGATTCTAAATCGCAAACCGGATACGTGTTTACATTAAACGGTGGAGCTGTCAGTTGGTGCAGTTCTAAACAAAGCGTCGTAGCGGGATCTACATGTGAAGCGGAATACATAGCTGCTTCGGAAGCAGCAAATGAAGGAGTCTGGATGAAGGAGTTCATATCCGATCTAGGTGTCATACCTAGTGCATCGGGTCCAATGAAAATCTTTTGTGACAATACTGGTGCAATTGCCTTGGCAAAGGAATCCAGATTTCACAAAAGGACCAAACACATCAAGAGACGCTTCAACTCCATCCGGGATCTAGTCCAGGTGGGAGACATAGAGATTTGCAAGATACATACGGATCTGAATGTTGCAGACCCGTTGACTAAGCCTCTTCCACGAGCAAAACATGATCAGCACCAAAGCTCCATGGGTGTTAGAATCATTACAGTGTAATCTAGATTATTGACTCTAGTACAAGTGGGAGACTGAAGGAAATATGCCCTAGAGGCAATAATAAAGTTATTATTTATTTCCTTATAATCATGATAAATGTTTATTATTCATGCTAGAATTGTATTTACCGGAAACATAATACATGTGTGAATACATAGACAAACAAAGTGTCACTAGTATGCCTCTACTTGACTAGCTCGTTAATCAAAGATGGTTATGTTTCCTAACCATGAACAATGAGTTGTTATTTGATTAACGAGGTCACATCATTAGTAGAATGATCTGATTGACATGACCCATTCCATTAGCTTAGCACCCGATCGTTTAGTATGTTGCTATTGCTTTCTTCATGACTTATACATGTTCCTATGACTATGAGATTATGCAACTCCCATTTACCGGAGGAACACTTTGGGTACTACCAAACGTCACAACGTAACTGGGTGATTATAAAGGAGTACTACAGGTGTCTCCAATGGTCGATGTTGGGTTGGCGTATTTCGAGATTAGGATTTGTCACTCCGATTGTCGGAGAGGTATCTCTGGGCAAGCATTACAACTAATATGTTAGTTTTGAGATGATGTATTACGGAACGAGTAAAGAGACTTGCCAGTAACGAGATTGAACTAGGTATTGGATACCGACGATCGAATCTTGGGCAAGTAACATACCGATGACAAAGGGAACAACGTATGTTGTTATGCGGTCTGACCGATAAAGATCTTCGTAGAATATGTAGGAGCCAATATGGGCATCCAGGTCCCGCTATTGGTTATTGACCGGAGACGTGTCTCGGTCATGTCTACATTGTTCTCGAACCCGTAGGGTTCGCACGCTTAAGGTTACGATGACAGTTATATTATGAGTTTATGCATTTTGATGTACCGAAGGTTGTTCGGAGTCCCGGATGTGATCACGGACATGACGAGGAGTCTCGAAATGGTCGAGACGTAAAGATTGATATATTGGAAGCCTATATTTGGATATCGGAAGTGTTCCGGGTGAAATCGGGATTTTACCGGAATACCGGGAGGGTTACCGGAACCCCCCGGGAGCTATTTGGGCCATAGTGGGCCTTAGTGGAAAAGAGAAGGGGCTGCCCTAGTTGGGCTGCGCGCCCCCCCCCTTCCCCTAGTCCTATTAGGACTGGGAGAGGTGGCCGGCCCCCTCCTCCTCTTTTCCCCTCCGAGGAATCCTAGTTGGACTAGGATTGGAGGGGGAATCCTACTCCCAGAGGGAGTAGGACTCTCCTGCGCCTCCCCCCTTGGCCGGCCAGCCTCCCCTCCTCTCCTCCTTTATATACGGAGGCAGGGGCACCTCTAAACACACAAGTTGACACAAGTTGATCCACGTGATCAATTCCTTAGCCGTGTGCGGTGCCCCCTGCCACCATATTCCTCGATAATACTGTAGCGGAGTTTAGGCGAAGCCCTGCTGCTGTAGTTCATCAAGATCGTCACCACGCCGTCGTGCTGACGAAACTCTTCCCCGACACTTTGCTGGATCGGAGTCCGGGGATCGTCATCGAGCTGAACGTGTGCTCGAACTCGGAGGTGCCGTAGTTTCGGTGCTTGATCGGTTGGATCGAGAAGACGTACGACTACTTCCTCTACGTCGTATCATCGCTTCCGCAGTCGGTCTGCGTTGGGTACGTAGACAATACTCTCCCCTCGTTGCTATGCATCACATGATCTTGCGTGTGCGTAGGAAAATTTTTGAAATTACTACGAAACCCAACAGTTTCGTACCCTACCATAATCTCTTTGTTTGTTCTCTGCTATTAGTGACTTTGGAGTGACTCTTTGTTGCATGTTGAGGGATAGTTATATGATCCAATTATGTTATTATTGTTGAGAGAACTTGCACTAGTGAAAGTATGAACCCTAGGCCTTGTTTCCTAGCATTGCAATACCGTTTACGCTCACTTTTATCATTAGTTACCTTGCTGTTTTTATATTTTCAGATTACAAAAACCTTTATCTATCATCCATATTGCACTTGTATCACCATCTCTTCGCCGAACTAGTGCACCTATACAATTTACCATTGTATTGGGTGTGTTGGGGACACAAGAGACTCTTTGTTATTTGGTTGCACGGTTGCTTGAGAGAGACCATCTTCATCCTACGCCTCCCACGGATTGATAAACCTTAGGTCATTCACTTGAGGGAAATTTGCTACTGTCCTACAAACCTCTACACTTGGAGGCCCAACAACGTCTACAAGAACAAGGTTGTGTAGTATCTTTCGTCAAGCTCTTTTCTGGCGCCATTGCCGGGGAGGTTAGTGCTTGAAGGTATATCTTTAGATCTTGTAATCGAGTCTTTTTGTTTCTTGTTTTAGCACTAGTTTAGTTTATAAAAGAAAACTACAAAAAAATATGGAATTGAGTTTGCCTCGTACATTTCATCTTTTTAATATCTTTCGTGAGTATGATGGAAAGGAAAATTGTGCTCAAGTGCTAGAAGAAGAATGCATTAGAATGTTTGGCACTAAATATTTGAATGATGAGCATGATTGCAGTGTTGTTAGTATGAATTCCTTGAATATCCATGATGCTAATGCTATGCAAAGCCACAAGCTTGGGGAAGCTATGTTTGATGAAGATGATATTTTTTGTCCCCCAAGTTTTGATGAGCAAATTTATTATGATAAAAGCATGCCTCCTATTTATGATGATTATATTGATGAAAGTGGATTCAGAGAGGTCATGCCTTTATTTAGTGATGATTCCACTATTTCGGAAGAGGTTTCAATTGATTATGAGAACAAAGTTGCTACCTATGATGATTATTGTGATGACTTGTATGCTATAACAAATAATGATAACCATGAAACTTGTCATCATGATTTTAGTTCTCAATTGGATTATACCTCACATGATAGTTATTTTGTTGAGTTTGCTCCCACTATTATTCATGAGAAGAATTTTGCTTATGTGGAGAGTAGTAAATTTTGTATGCTTGTAGATCATGAAAAGAATGCTTTTATGTGATAGTTATATTGTTGAATTCATTCATGATTATACTGAAAATTATTATGAGGGAAGAATATATGCTTGTAGGAGTTGCAATAATATCAAGTTTCCTCTCTATGTGCTGAAAATCTTGAAGTTATGCTTGTTTTGCCCTCCTATGCTAGTTGATTATTGTTCACATAAGTTGTTTAATCACAAAATACCTATGCATAGGAAGAGGGTTAGACTTATATGTGCTAGTAATTTTCTTCATGATGCTCTCTTTATGTTTCAATTCTTATCCTTTATGTGAGCATCATTGAAATCATCATGCCTATCTAGGGGCGTTAAACGTTAGCGCTTGTTGGGAGGCAACCCAATTTTATTTTGTCATTTGGTTTTTGTTCCTGTTTAGTAATAAATAAATTATCTAGCCTCTGTTTTGGTTGTGTTTTTTGTGTTTAATTAGTGTCTGTGCCAAGTAGAACCGTTGGGAAGACTTGGGGAAAGTCTTTTTAATCTTGCTGTAAAAAACAGAAACTTTAGCGCTCACGAGAATTGCTAACTTTTTTATTTGGAAAGTGATATTTAGTTAATTCCTTTTGTAGATGATTAATAGATAAATTCCTCACGTCCATAAATTTATTTTAGAATTTTTTGGGTTCCAGAAGTTTGTGTTAGTTACAGATTACTACAGACTGTTCTGTTTTTGATAGATTCTGTTTTTCATGTGTTGTTTGCTTATTTTGACGAATCTATGGCTAGTAAAAGAGTTTATAAAACATAGAGAAGTTGGAATACAGTAGGTTTAACACAAATATAAATAAATAATGAGTTCATTACAGTACCTTGAAGTTGTGTTTTGTTTTCTTTCGCTAACAGAGCTTACGAGTTTTCTGTTAAGTTTTGTGCTGTGAAGTTTTCAAGTTTTGGGTAAAGATTCGATGGACTATGGAATAAGGAGTGGGAAGAGCCTAAGCTTGGGGATGCCCAAGGCACCCCAAGGAAATATTTAAGGACAACAAAGAGCCTAAGCTTGGGGATGCCCCGGAAGGCATCCCCTCTTTCGTCTTCGTTCATCGGTAACTTTACTTGGAGCTATATTTTTATTTACCACATGATATGTGTTTTGCTTGGAGCATAAATTTATTTTGTTAGGATTTTCTTGCTGTTTGAATAAACTACCAAGATCTGAAATTCTTTAATGTTAGAGAGTCTTCATATAGTTGCATAATTATTCGACTACTCATTGATCTTCACTTATATCTTTCGGAGTAGTTTGTTGCTGCTCTAGTGCTTCACTTATATCTTTTTAGAGCATGGCAATGGTTTATTTTGAAGAAATAGATGATCTCTCATGATTCACTTATATTATTTTGAGAGTCTTTTAGAACAGCATGGTAATGTGCTTTGGTTATGAATTTAGTCCTAATATGATGGGCATCCAAGAGGGATATAATAAAAACTATCATATAAAGTGCATTGAATACTATGAGAAGTTTGATACTTGATAATTGTTTTGAGATATGGAGATGGTGATATTAGAGTCATACTAGTTGAGTAGTTGTGAATTTGAGAAATACTTGTGTTGAAGTTTGTGATTCCCGTAGCATGCACGTATGGTGAACCGTTATGTGACGAAGCCGGAGCATGATGTATTTATTGATTGTCCTCCTTATGAGTGGCGGTCGGGGACGAGCGATGGTCTTTTCCTACCAATCTACCCCCCTAGGAGCATGCGCTTAGTACTTTGTTTTGATAACCAATAGATTTCTGCAATGAGTATGTGAGTTCTTTATGACTAATGTTGAGTCCATAGATTATACACACTCTCACCCTTCCGCCATTGCTAGCCTCTCTAATACCGCGCACCTTTCGCCGGTATCATAAACCCACCATATACCTTCCTCAAAACAGCCAGCATACCTACCTATTATGGCATTTCCATAGCCATTCTGAGATATATTGCCATGCAACTTTCCACCGTTCCGTTTATTATGACACATTTCATCATTGTCATATTGCTTTGCATGATCATGTAGTTGACATTGTATTTGTGGCAAATCCACCATTCATAATTCTTTCATACATGTCACTCATGAGTCATTGCACATCCCGATACACCGCTGGAGGCATTCATATAGAGTCATACTTTGTTCTAGTATCGAGTTGTAATCATTGACTTGTAAATAAATAGAAGTGTGATGATCATCAATAATAGAGCATTGTCCCAAAAAAAAGGGGAGAGAAAGGCCAAAAAAAGAGGAAGGCCCAAAAAAAAGAAAAAAGGGGCAATGCTACCATCCTTTTTCCACACTTGTGCTTCAAAGTAGCACCATGATCTTCACGATAGAGAGTCTCCTATGATGTCACTTTCATATACTAGTGGGAATTTTTCATTATAGAACTTGGCTTGTATATTCCAACAATGGGCTTCCTCAAACGCCCTAGGTCTTCGTGAGCAAGCAAGTTGGATGCACACCCACTTAGTTTATTTTGTTGAGCTTTCATGCATTTAGCTCTAGTGCATCTGTTGCATAGCAATCCCTACTCACTCATATTGATATCTATTAATGGGAATATCCATAGCCCATTGATACGCCTAGTTGATGTGAGACTATCTTCTCCTTTTTGTCTTCTTCACAACCACCATCCTATTCCACATATAGTGCTATATCCATGGCTCACGCTCATATATTGCGTGCATATTGAAAAAGTTTGAGAACATCAAAAGTATGAAACAATTGCTTGGCTTGTCATCGGGGTTGTGCATGATTTGAATACGTTGTGTGGTGAAGATGGAGCATAGCCAGACTATATCATTTTGTAGGGATAACTTTCTTTGGCCATGTTATTTTGAAGAGACATAATTGCTTAGTTAGTATGCTTGAAGTATTATTATTTCTATGTCAATATTAAACTTTTGCCTTGAATCTTATGTATCTAAATATTCTTGCCACCATAAAGAAGAATTACTTAGAGAAATATGTTAGGTAGCATTCCACATCAAAAATTCTGTTTATATCATTTACCTACTCGAGGACGAGCAGGAATTAAGCTTGGGGATGCTGATACGTCTCCAACGTATCTATAATTTTTTATTGTTCCATGCTACTATATTATCTGTTTTGGATGTTTATGGGCTTTATTACACACTTTTATATTATTTTTGGGACTAACCTATTAACCCAGAGCCCAGTGCCAGTTCCTGTTTTTTTTGTTTTAGAGTATCGTAGAAAAGGAAAATCAAACCGAGTCCAGTTGACATGAAACTTCACGGAACTTATTTTTGGACCAGAAGAAGCCCACGGAGTATCGAAGATGGACTAGGAGAGTCCCGAGCTGCCCACAAGGGTGGGGGGCACGCCCATCCCCCTGGGCGCGCCCCCTGCCTCGTGGACAGCCCGGAGATCCATCGACGTACTTCTTCCTCCCATATATACCCATATACCCTAAAAACTTCGGGGAGCACAATAGATCGGGAGTTCCGCTGCTAGAAGCCTACGTAGCCACCGAAAACCAATCTAGACCCGTTCCGGCACCCTGCCAGAGGGGGCAATCCCTCTCCGGTGGCCATCTTCATCATCCCGACACTCTCCATGACGAGGAGGGAGTAGTTCTTCCTCGGGGCTGAGGGTATGTACCAATAGCTATGTGTTTGATCTCTCTCTCTCTCTCTCGTGTTTTTGAGGTGGTATGATCTTGATGTATCGCGAGCTTTGCTATTATAGTTGGATCTTATGATGTTTCTCCCCTCTACTCTCTTGTAATGGATTGAGTTTTCCCTTTGAAGTTATCTTATCGGATTGAGTCTTTAAGGATTTGAGAACACTTGATGTATGTCTTGCGTGGGATACCCGTGGTGACAATGGGGTATTCTATTGATCCACTTTATGTATGTTTTGGTGATCAACTTGCGGGTTCCGCCCATGAACCTATGCATAGGGGTTGGCACAAGTTTTCATCTTGACTCTCCAGTAGAATCTTTGGGGCACTCTTTGAAGTACTTTGTGTTGGTTTGAATAGATGAATATGAGATTGTGTGATGCATATCGTATAATCATACCCACAGATACTTGAGGTGACATTGGAGTATCTAGGTGACATTAGGGTTTTGGTTGATTTGTGTCTTAAGGTGTTATTCTAGTACGAACTCTATGATATATTGAACGGAAAGAATAGCTTCATGTTATTTTACTACGGACTCTTTATATATCGATCAGAAAGGATAACTTTGAGGTGGTTTCGTACCCTACCATAATCTCTTTGTTTGTTCTATGCTATTAGTGACTTTGGAGTGACTCTTTGTTGCATGTCGAGGGATAGTTATATGATCCAATTATGTTATTATTGTTGAGAGAACTTGCACTAGTGAAAGTATGAACCCTAGGCCTTGTTTCCTAGCATTGCAATACCGTTTACGCTCATTTTTATCATTAGTTACCTTGCTGTTTTTATATTTTTCAGATTACAAAAACCTTTATCTATCATCCATATTGCACTTGTATCACCATCTCTTCGCCGAACTAGTGCACCTATACAATTTACCATTGTATTGGGTGTGTTGGGGACACAAGAGACTCTTTGTTATTTGGTTACACGGTTGCTTGAGAGAGACCATCTTCATCCTACGCCTCCCACGGATTGATAAACCTTAGTTCATCCACTTGAGTGAAATTTGCTACTGTCCTACAAACCTCTGCACTTGGAGGCCCAACAACGTCTACAAGAAGAAGGTTGTGTAGTAGACATCAGTCATCTTGTGGGGAACCAAGAACAAGAAAATTAGCAGGATATTTAACTTTCCCACACAAGACTTCAACATCTCTAACAATCCCAACTGGTGAAATAATATCTCTATTGGCAAGCTTAATTGTAACATCAATTTCTTCTATCTCAGCAGGTGCAATAACATGCATAATTTCTTTGTATAAGGAATGAGGTATTGCACTTGCACTAGCACCCATATCACATAAGCCATGATAGCAATGATCTCCCATTTTAATAGAAATAACAGGCATGCCTACAAGAGGTCTATGTTTATTTTTAGTATCGGGTCTAGCAATTCTAGCAGATTCATTGCAGAAGTAAATAACATGCCCATCAATGTTATCGGCAAAGAGATCTTTAACCATAGCAACACTAGTTCAACTTTAATTTGCTCAGGGGGTTTGGGTGTCTTAATATTAGTTTTGTTGACCATGGTTGAAGCTTTAGAATGAGCCTTTATTTTAACAGGGAAAGGTGGTTTGTCAATAAGCAGTAGGAACAACATGATCATTATAAGTGATAGTCTTTTCTTCAACTTTAATAGGTGAAACTACTTTTACTTCAATGGGAGGATTATATTTAAACCACTTCTCCTTAGGGAGATCAACATGAGTAGCAAAGGATTCAAAGAAAGAAGCTACTATCTCAGAGTCAAGTCCATATTGAGTGCTAAATTCATGGAAAGCATCGGTATCCATAAAAGATTCCACACAATCAAACTTAGGTGTTATACCTGACTCCTTACCTTCGTCGAGGTCCCAATCTTCAAAGCATTTAATTCTTTCCAATAAATCCCATTTGAATTCAATAGTCTTCATCATAAAAGATCCAATACAAGAAGTATCGAGCATGGAGCGATTACTGAGAGAAAGACGAGCATATTTTTTTTTGAATAAGCATTTCTTTTGAGAGCTCATGATTGGGGCATGAATATAACATTGACTTAAGCCTCCCCCAAGCTTGAGCGATGCTTTCTCCTTCGCGAGGCCAAAAATTATATATATAATTACGATCACGATGAACAAGATGCATAGGATAAAACTTCTGATGAAATTCCAATTTCAATCGGTTGTAGTTCCATGATCCCATATCATAACATAGCCTAAACCATGTCAATGCCTCTCCCTTAAAAGATAAAGGGGATACCTTCTTCTTGATAACATCCTCGGGCATACCTGCAAGCTTAAATAATCCACAAACTTCATCCACATAGATTAGGTGCAAATCAGGATGTAGTGTTCCGTCACCTGTGAAAGGATTAGCTAGCAGTTTCTCTATCATACCCGAAGGAATTTCAAAGTAAACATTTTTAGTAGGTTCAGTAGGTTGAGGAGCAACGCTTTGCTCTACTGGTCGGGGTGAAGATACCCCGAACAAGCCCCTCAAAGGATTATGTTCCATAGTAACGAGTGACAGTAAATTTCAGCACACTATATAAAGTTTTCCTTACCAAATTCCACCTACCAAAGGCGCTTCACTCCCCGGCAACGGCGCCAGAAAAGAGTCTTGATGACCCACAAGTGTAGGGGATCTATCATAGCCTTTTTGATAAGTAAGAGTGTCGAACCCAACGAGGAGCAGAAGGAAATGATAAGCGGTTTTCAGCAAGGTATTCTCTGCATGCACTGAAATTATCGGTAACAGATAGTTTTGTGATAAGGTAATTTGTAACGGGTAGCAAGTAATAAAAGTAAATAAGGTGCAGAAAGATGGCCCAATCCTTTTTGTAGCAAAGGACAAGCCTAGACAAACTCTTATATAAAGGAAAGCGCTCCCGAGGACACATGGGAATTATCGTCAAGCTAGTTTTCATCATGCTCATATGATTCGCGTTCGGTACTTTGATAATTTGATGTGGGTGGATTGGTACTTGGGTACTGTCCTTACTTGGACAAGCATCCCACTTATGATTAACCCCTATTGCAAGCATCCACAACTACAACAGAAGTATTAAGGTAAACCTAACCATAGCATGAAACATATGGATCCAAATCAGCCCCTTACTGTAACATCCTAAATTTTCAATTTGGAATATTATACACCAGATCATCATTGCATATCATATTTATTGCATTTTGGTTGATCCTAGAAATTTCACGCAACTCAAGGACCCTCGGAGAGAGTTGGGGATTTCGTTATTTTCATATTTGAGTTGTCTCAAATTTTGAAAATAGGATCATTTGATTTTATTTATTTTATCTTCAGTTATTTCTATTACAAAAATATGAGAGAGGGAATAAAATGACTTTCCCAAAATAAAGAAATATTGGGGATTTAATAAAAAAAATCAAATAAGATTTTATTTGCTATTTTATTTGAATTTAGGAAAAATGCGCATTTTTCAAATTGCATTTAGGCCCCAAATAAATGTTCATCCTGTGCGGCTTGATTTTAGAAGCCGGGGAAATTTATTTCGGGATTTTTGGAGTCCGTTTAATATTCCTTTTGTTTTTTTTCCGAGCGTAATTATTAAAAAAAAAGTCCGAACCGACCTTGGGCCGTAACCGGCCAAGACTCCGCCTGGCCGGGCCTTCTTATAAGTGCCCCGAGGCCCCGGCCAAGCCCAAGCTGCACCCCGGCCCGAAACCCTAACCCTAGCCGCCCGCCGCCGCCGCGCCACGCCGCCGCCGTTCGTCGGAGGTAGACCTCGCGCCGCCGGGTTTTTTTAGAAAACCAATCGGTTTCCCGTCGGTTTTGTTTTTTTGGTTTCGGTTTTTTTAAATAGATCAGTTTTTCCGGTTTATTTATTTAGCGAGCGCTCGTCCGTTCGTTCGTTTTAACGAACGTTCGTCGTTTTTCTTTTTCTCGGATTAAATCCGCGGTTTTTCTGATCGCGATTTCTGATCTGATTTTCGTTTTAGTCTAACTTTTCGCTCATTTATCGGAATCAGGCGATTCAAGCGCCTGGAGTTTCGTATCGAAACCTTCTTTCCGTTTAACCAACTCAAACAAGTTTTTGCCACAGTAAAAATTGCCTTAGATCCAGAATAGTTTGTCTTTCGTTGCTTCGTTCGATTTGATTCTTTTTGCCAACCAGAGTTCTTAAGTTGAACTTTCTGGTTAGATCTCTTATTTGAGTTTTACCTATGCATTAGTTGAGTACTTATTGTATGCTTGTTTGCTTGCGACAGAGTACCCGGAGTGCGCCTCTTGCTACTTCGAATCGCTAGGTTTCTTGGATCATCAGCAAGGCAAGTAACACTTTGATCATGTTTTCCCTCTACCCAGTTTTATTGCATTAGATCAATCCTCACACATTGCATGATTAGGATATAATTAAATTGTGGGTTTGGGAAGTAGTTGAGGTAGTAGCTATTACTTGTTATTATCAAACCTTTGGGAGTTACTTCTACGTTTGCTTATTATGCCATGCTATGCTAGTAGACGTGGATTGGGTGAGTGATATCCATGACAGATGTGAGATTGTTAATTAATGGTTTATCTAAGGTGGCAACTTAAACACACATTTGGATGGATTGAGGCACCTGGGTATTTCAGCGATTGCCTATTTTTCTTTTGGACCGCCACCCAGGCTCAAAGGGATCATGAGATTATTCATGGTAGAAACTTCCGTGTGCAGCCACAAGCTATTATGGGCTCTAGCATAGTTGATTAAGTTGTGCGAACTCTTACAGTGGTAGACTAGCAGATGTAGGGTAAAGTAGGTGTAACGGTCTACCCGATCGTAAGGTGTTAGCGCTTCCGAAAGACTATGTCTCGGTCATCTGTCTTCTCAAACACCTTGTAGTGCGAGAAACCAAACGGAGGCAATCGAGTCTTGTGGGGAAAAGTGCGCAAACCTCTGCAGAGTGTATAAACTAATCATGATTAGCCGTGTCCCCGGTTATGGACATCTTGTGTATCTAGTACCTGGATTATCATGTGAATCTCAACATGTTACTCTAAAATTAATTTTGTTGGGTTTTGTTTAATGATGATGCTTAATTGGGATTGAGAATGCTGTCAACCATTCTCAATGTTTAACAACTACCATGATAGTTAAATAAAATTTATTCCTTTGCAGTAGGGAAAAATTGGCTTTACGCAAAACTGTAACCATAGAGCTTTCCACCAGCCAAATATGCATATAGAATAGCCTATTTCATTCCATTACTCTCTATGTGTTATTTTGCCAGCATATTCCATGTGCTGACCCGTTTCGGGCTGCAACGTTAATGTTGCAGACTTTTCAGACGACGATTAAGGTGTTTTAGGTCGTGGTTCTATACTCAGTGATGCCGTTGGAGTTGATGGACTCACTTATCTTCCAAGCCTTCCGCTGTTATCGTTATTAGATGGCCTTAAGCCATATTTATTGTAATAAGTTCTCTTTTGAGACACTCGATGTAATAAGTGTGTGATTGCTACTCTGTTATAAATCCTTCAAGTACTGTGTGGTGTCAGCATTACTGATCCAGGGATGACACCTGAGCACAGAGATTGGACCGTTTGAGGTCTGGTCGCTACAAGATGGTATCAGAGCACACGCTGACTGTAGGACACGACCACTAAGCTAAAGACCTAGATCACTACTCACTCTCTTCTCTTTCTGACTTCTCATCTTTTCTACTCTTTTAGGATGGCGGATGCAAGGAACAAGTTCACGCAACCGGATGAAGATACACCCTTTGGACGTCACTTGAAGGAAGTCACTAGATACCTAAACATAGGAGTACCAAGCTTCACCGGAACCTACAACACCACTTTACCTGAAGAAGAGCGCTGGATGATTCAAGTTCAAGTTCCAGGAAGGACGTTCATGCCAGTCACTGAGCCCATAGAGTTTTATTTTGATGCACCAACTTGGAGTCTATGAAAGAGTATGGCAGCTCACATCGCCATGGGACGCATTGGAGAAGTTACCGCAATGATCTCAAGGATACTATCTACTAGATTTGTGGGCGCCGAGATGAGCACTGGGAGATGATCAGCACCAGAAAGGATAGATCAGTTGCAGCTTTTATCCAGGAGTTAAACCAGCACATTCGACGTCAGGAGAACCAGATGTGCACCGACATGATAGATCTGAAGAAGGCGAGGACAAGAATCAAGGAACTAGAGGAAGAACTCAAGGCTACACATGAATATTATGAAGAGGAAATCGAAGTATTAGTGGAGAAGAATGACGATCTGATCAAGAAGATCGGAATATTTATGGGAGGCCCTACACCAGTAGAAGAAGACGAAGAACCCAAGGAGACTCGCCTGGAAGACTACATCATCATCGACGACACTGACCCGGACGATAGCGATGATGACTATGTTGATGAAGCTGGAGCAGACATAATGGAGTCTGCAACTGAAGAATATTTCTAGTAGACCACCTCATCAGTAGTAGTAGTCCACTATGTAAATATAGTAGTCCGATCACTTTTGCGATAGTTAGATCGATTGTATGCCCTTGTTTGATTGATTGAATGAAGTGAATTGTTTGCTTTTGCCTCATGTGCATATGGGTAGTGTTTTCTCTTTAGACCCCCTCTATTCTTAAATCTCATCTTTTCTAAACCCTCAGATGCCTCCAAGACGTGACCTCGGATTTACCTTTCCACCGGAGCTCACCCAGTTGATCCAGCAGCAGAACACATTGATGCAGTTGCTAGTCCAGAATCAGAATCAGGGGAACAACAACAACAACCCACCACCACCACCTGTTGATCACTTAGCCCGTTTTCTTAGGCTGAATCCGCCGGTGTTTTCCAGTAGCACCGAGCCGATAGTAGAAGATGATTGACTCCGCAAGACAGCTAGAGAGTTGACCACAGCAGGATGCACGGATGCGGAAAAGGTGAAGTTTGCCGCACATCAGCTTGAAGGACCCGCAACATCATGGTGGGAGAATTTCACAGCCACTTTCCCTGTCGACACTGTCACATGGGACCAGTTTCAGCAGGCTTTTCGAACTGCCCATGTTTCAGCAGGAGCTATGGCCATGAAGAAGCGAGAGTTTCGCAACTTGCGCCAAGGAGGACGGACAGTTGGCCAGTATGTGGAGGACTTTAGTAAATTAGCACGTTATGCCCCAGATGACGTTGCTACGGATGCAGCTAAGCAGGAGAAGTTTCTGGAAGGACTGAATGATGAGTTGAGCATGCAGTTGATGGTAGCAACCTTCAACAACTACCAGGAGTTGGTAGATCGTGCTCTCATGATTGAAGGGAAGCAGCAGCAGATTGAGAATCGCAAGAGGAAGTATGGACAAGGGAAGCACAATTCAGGAGCTCAGCAGAAGCCACGTTTTACCCCTAGACCGGGAGGACATTTTCAGCATACCCATGGAGGAGGTAGCTCGCACAATCACAATGGCACCAAGAATGGTAATGGGAATGGAGGAAGCAACGGCCAGAACCGCACCAACCCATCGACCCCAGCCAAGAGAGACCTGAGCCAAGTCACTTGTTTTAAGTGCCAGAAGACCGGACATTATGCCAATGAATGTCCTGAATCACAGAATGGTAATGGCAATGGAAGCTCTGGGAAGAAGCCGAACCCTTTCAACAGGGGACAGGTGAACCACGTTAACGTGGAGGAGGTTGAAGAGCAGCCGGATGCAGTAATCGGTAAGTTTTTGGTTAAGTCATTTACTGCACTCGTTCTTTTCGATACTGGTGCATCGCATTCATACATATCAAGGGGATTTGTGGATAAGTATAACCTGCCCACCAAAGTTCTTAGAACACCTATGTTAGTAAGCTCACCAGGAGCGGAGTATATGGCTAGCCAAGGATGTTTTCAAGTGCCATTAAGTATAGGTAGGCATGTGTTCCCCTCGGATTTGATAATATTGGAATCACAAGGTTTGGATGTAATTCTGGGTATGGATTGGTTGTCGATGTATGGAGGAAACATCGATTGCGCCAGTAAGTCGATCTTGCTTACCACCCCAGAAGGGAGAAGGATCCAGTATGTATCTCGGCATGTGCCGAAGAGGACTCAAGTAAATTGTTTAACAGGAGTTGTGCAGGAGGAAGTACCAGTAGTGAAGGATTTCCACGATGTATTTCCAGAAGAATTTCCAGGCATGCCACCGGATAGAGATATTGAGTTTTTGATTGAGCTTTTGCCAGGCACAGGGCCAATATCAAAGAGACCATATAGGATGCCCGCAAAGGATTTGGTGGAGATTAAGAAGCAGATTAAGGAGTTACTGGATAAAGGATACATTCGCCCAAGTTCATCGCCTTGGGGATCGCCAGTACTTCTAGTGGAGAAGAAGGATGGATCGTTAAGGATGGTTGTTGATTATCAAGGATTGAATGAAGTAACCATCAAGAACAAGTACCCACTACCGATGATTAATGATCTGTTTGATCGATTGCAAGGAGCTAAGGTATTTTCCAAGATCGATCTGCGATCAGGATACCACCAGTTGAAGATTCGAGAACAGGATATACCTAAGACGGCTTTTACCACCAGGTATGGGCTGTACGAGTATACCGTTATGTCATTTGGTCTGACTAACGCACCTGCATATTTTATGAACATGATGAACAAAGTGTTTATGGAGTTCTTGGATAAGTTCGTCGTAGTGTTCATTGATGATATCCTGGTTTACTCGAAGAATGAAGAGGAGCATAAGGAGCATTTGCGTTTGGTTCTTGGAAAGCTCAGAGAACATCAATTATATGCCAAGTTTAGCAAATGTGAGTTTTGGTTGAAAGAAGTTGGATTTCTCGGACACGTTATATCCGGAGAAGGTATAGCAGTAGATCCCACTAAAGTTGATACCGTGACCAAGTGGGAAGCGCCAACAACAGTTGGAGAGATCCGGAGTTTTCTTGGACTCGCAGGATACTACCGGAGGTTTATTGAGAATTTCTCAAAGATTGCGAAGCCTATGACGGAGTTGTTGAAGAAGGATACCAAGTTCAAATGGACTGAGGAATGTGAGGCTAGTTTCCAGGAGTTGAAGAAACGTTTGGTTACCTCACCAGTGTTGATTTTACCGGATCAGACCAAGGATTATGAGGTGTATTGTGACGCTTCACGTCGAGGACTTGGAGCAGTGCTTATGCAGGAAGGAAGAGTTGTTTCATATGCCTCACGACAGCTTAAGCCCCATGAGTTGAATTATGCTACGCATGATTTGGAGTTAGCAGCCGTAGTGCATGCATTGAAGACTTGGAGACATTTTCTGATTGGAAACCATTGTGAGGTGTACACGGATCACAAGAGTTTGAAGTATATTTTCACACAGAAGGAGTTGAACCTCAGACAAAGGAGATGGTTGGAGCTCATCAAGGATTATGATATGAAATTGCATTATCACCCCGGAAAGGCTAACGTAGTAGCTGACGCGTTGAGCCGTAAGAGCCATGTCAACACCCTAATGACGGGAGATTTACCAAGGGAGTTAGCCGAAAATCTTCGAGAGCTATGTTTGGAAATAGTTCCAAGAGGCTATGTAGCAGCATTGGAGATTCAGTCTACTTTGATGGATAAGATCAGAGAAGCTCAAAAGACTGACAAGGAGATTGCTTCTATTAAGGAGAAAATGAGCAAAGGAAAAGTTAAGGGATTTCGTGAGGATGAGCACGATACCTTATGGTTTGAAGACCGTGTCTATGTACCAAATGATTCGGAGATCAGGAAGTTAATTTTACAAGAGGCCCATGATTCACCGTATTCGATTCACCCAGGAAATACCAAGATGTATTTGGATTTGAAGGATATTTTCTGGTGGACCGGAATGAAGAAGGATATTGCGGAATATGTAGCAGTTTGTGATGTATGTCAGAGAGTAAAGGCAGAGCATCAGAAGCCAGCCAGATTTCTACAGCCATTGCCGATACCCGAATGGAAGTGGGATAAGCTAGGCATGGATTTTATTACAGGATTGCCCAGAACACGTTCAGGCTATGACTCGATATGGGTTGTAGTCGATCGTTTGACAAAGGTAGCTCATTTCATTCCAGTGAAGACTACCTATACCAGTGCAAAGTTGGCAAAGATATACATGACTAGAATTGTTTGTCTGCATGGAGTTCCAAGGAGCATAGTATCAGATAGAGGAACCCAATTTACCTCAAAGTTCTGGAATCAGTTGCATGAAACTTTGGGTACCAGACTGGAGTTTAGCACAGCTTTCCACCCGCAGACAGATGGACAGACTGAGAGAGTCAATCAGATTTTGGAGGATATGCTAAGAGCTTGTGCGCTAGATTACGGATCTAGCTGGGACGAGAATTTGCCGTATGCAGAGTTCTCTTACAACAACAGCTATCAATCCAGTTTGAAGATGGCCCCTTTCGAAGCCTTGTACGGAAGGAGGTGCAGGACCCCATTGTCTTGGGATGAAGTTGGAGACCGCCAGTTGTTTGGACCGGATCTGATAAAGGAGTCTGAACAGAAAGTGAAATTGATTCGCGATAGGCTCAAGGTAGCTCAATCCAGGCAGAAGAGTTATGCAGATTCTAAACGCAAGGAGACAGTTTACGAAGTCGGAGACCGAGTTTATCTTCGAGTATCACCACTTCGAGGAGTTAAGCGCTTTGGAGTTAAGGGAAAGTTAGCGCCACGTTTTGTAGGCCCATACAAAGTTTTGGAGCGTATGGGAGAAGTTGCCTATAAGTTGGAATTGCCCGAAGGATTGTCAGGAGTTCAAGACGTGTTCCATGTATCCCAGTTGAAGAAGTGCCATGCAGAGATGGCTGACATACCGCTGAGAGATACGGTACCACTGGAAGCAATTCAGTTGGACAGTGATTTGACCTATGAGGAGAAACCAGTTAAGATTCTAGAGTATGCCAGTCGAGTCACCCGCAGCAAGGTTATCAAGTTTTGCAAGGTTCAGTGGAGCCACCACACGGAGGATGAAGCCACCTGGGAACGAGAGGAAGATTTGCTGAAGGACCACCCTCACCTATTTTCTAGCCAACCCGAATCTCGAGGGCGAGATTCATCTTAAGGGGGTAGGTTTGTAACATCCCAAATTTTCAATTTGGAATGTTATACACTAGATCATCATTGCATATCATATTTATTGCATTTTGGTTGATCCTAGAAATTTCACGCAACTCAAGGACCCTCGGAGAGAGTTGGGGATTTCGTTATTTTCAAATTTGAGTTGTCTCAAATTTTGAAAATAGGATCATTTGATTTTATTTATTTTATCTTCAATTATTTCTATTACAAAAATATGAGAGAGGGAATAAAATGACTTTCCCAAAATAAAGAAATATTGGGGATTTAATAAAAAAATCATATAAGATTTTATTTGGTTTTATTTGCTATTTTATTTGAATTTAGGAAAAATGCGCGTTTTTCAAAATTGCATTTAGGCCCTAAATAAATGTTCATCCTATGCGGCTTGATTTTAGAAGCCGGGGAAAATTTATTTCGGGATTTTTGGAGTCCGTTTAGTATTCCTTTTTTTTCGAGCGTAATTATTTTTGAAAAAAAAACGAGTCCAAACCGACCTAGGGCCGTAACCGGCCAGGACTCCGCCTGGCCGGGCCTTCTTATAAGCGCCCCGAGGCCCCGTCCAAGCCCAAGCCGCGCCCCGCCCGAAACCCTAACCCTAGCCGCCCGCTGCCGCCGCGCCGCGCCGCCGCCGCTGTTCGCCGGAGTCGCCGGAGGTAGACCTCGCGCCGCCGGTTTTTTTAGAAAACCGATCGGTTTCCCGTCGGTTTTGTTTATTTTTTTAGTTTCGGTTTTTTTAAATAGATCGGCTTTTCCGCTTTATTTATTTAGCGAGTGTTCGTCCGTTCGTTCATTTTAACGAACGTTCGTCGTTTTTCTTTTTCTCGGATTAAATCCGCGGTTTTTTTTATCGCGATTTCTGATCCGATTTTCGTTTTAGTCTAACTTTTCGCTCGTTTATCGGAATCAGGCGGTTCAAGTGCCTGGAGTTTTGTCTCGAAACCTTCTTTCAGTTTAACCAACTCAAACAAGTTTTTGCCATGGTAAAAATTGCCTTAGATCCAGAATAGTAAACGAAGCCTGTTTTTTTGCCGTTTGTCTTTCGTTGCTTCGTTCGATTTGATTCTTTTTGCCAACCGGAGTTCTTAAGTTGAACTTTCTGGTTAGATCTCTTATTTGAGTTTTACCTGTGCATTAGTTGAGTACTTATTGTATGCTTGTTTGCTTGCGATAGAGTACCCGGAGTGCGCCGCTTGCTACTTCGAATCGCTAGGTTTCCCGGATCATCAGCAAGGCAAGTAACACTTTGATCATGTTTTCCCTCTACCCAGTTTTATTGCATTAGATCAATCCTCACACATTGCATGATTAGGATCTAATTAAATTGTGGGTTTGGGAAGTAGTTGAGGTAGTACCTATTACCTGTTATTATCAAACCTTTGGGAGTTACTTCTACGTTTGCTTATTATGCCATGCTATGCTAGTAGACGTGGATTGGGTGAGTGTATCCATGACAGATGTGAGATTGTTAATTAATGGTTTATTTAAGGTGGCAACTTAAACACACATCTGGGTGGATTGAGGCACCTGGGTATTCCAGCGATTGCCTGTTTTCTTTATGGACCGCCACCCAGGCTCAAAGGGATCATGAGATTATTCATGCTAGAAACTTCCGTGTGCAGCCACAAGCTATTATGGGCTCTAGCATAGTTGATTAAGTTGTGCGAACTCTTACAGTGGTAGACTAGCAGATGTAGGGGAAAGTAGGTGTAACGGTCTACCCGATCGTAAGGTGCTAGCGCTTCTGAAAGACTATGTCTCGGTCATCCGTCTTCTCAAACACCTTGTAGTGCGAGAAACCAAACGGAGGCGATCGAGTCTTGTGGGGAAAAGTGCGCAAACCTCTGCAGAGTGTATAAACTAATCATGATTAGCCGTGTCCCCGGTTATGGACATCTTGTGTATCTAGTACCTGGATTATCATGTGAATCTCAACATGTTACTCTAAAATTAATTTTGTTGGGTTTTGTTTAATGATGATGCTTAATTGGGATTGAGAATGCTGTCAACCATTCTCAATGTTTAACAACTACCATGATAGTTAAATAAAATTTATTCCTTTTGCAGTAGGGAAAAATTGGCTTTACGCAAAACTGTAACCATAGAGCTTTCCACCAGCCAAATATGCATATAGAATAGCCTATTTCATTCCATTACTCTCTATGTGTTATTTTGCCAGCATATTCCACGTGCTGACCCGTTTCGGGCTGCAACGTTAATGTTGCAGACTTTTCAGACGACGATTAAGGTGTTTTTAGGTCGTGGTTCTATACTCAGTGGTGCCGTTAGAGTTGATGGACTCACTTATCTTCCAAGCCTTCCGCTGTTATCGTTATTAGATGGCCTTAAGCCATATTTATTGTAATAAGTTCTATTTTGAGACACTCGGTGTAATAAGTGTGTGATTGCTACTCTGTTATAAATCCTTCCAGTATTGTGTGGTGTCAGCATTACTGATCCAGGGATGACACCTGAGCATAGAGATTGGACCGTTTGAGGTCTGGTCGCTACACTTACGAAGCAACACATAAACTAGGGTTTAAGCTTCTGTCACTCTAGCAACCCATCATCTACTTATTACTTCCCAATGCCTTCCTATAGGCCCAAACAATGGTGAAGTGTCATGTAGTCGACGTTCACATGACACCACTAGAGGAAAGACAACATACATCTCATCAAAATATCGAACGAATACCAAATTCACATGACTACTTATAGCAAGACTTCTCCCATGTCCTCAGGAACAAACATAACTACTCATAAATCATATTCATGTTCATAATCAGAGGGGTATTAATATGCTTAATGGATCTGAACATATGATGTTCCACCAAGTAAACCAACTAGCATCAACTAAAAGGAGTAATCAACACTACTAGCAACCCACAGGTACCAATATGAGGTTTGGATACAAAGATTGGATACAAGAGATGAAGTAGGGTTTGAGATGAGATGGTGCTGGTGAAGATGTTGATAGAGATTTACCCACTCCCGATGAGAGGATCGTTGGTGATGACGATGGTGATGATTTCCCCCTCCTGGAGGGAAGTTTCCCCCTCCCGGAGGGAAGTTTCCTCGGCAGAACAGCTCCGCCGGAGCCCTAGATTGGTTCCGCCAAGGTTCCGCCTTGTGGTGGCGGAGTTTCTTGATCTCGTTGCAAATCATGTTGGCAAATAGATCTTGATGCCTAATATATAAGCTGCTTCACCAAGGTCTTTCATTGAAAAATTCTTATTCAAGTATCCTTTTATGCTATTCAGAAATTCAGTATCATTTCCAATCAACAATATGCCATCCACATATAATATCAGAAATGCTACAGAGCTCCCACTCACTTTCTTGTAAATACAGGCTTCTCCAAAAGTTTGTATAAAACCATATGCTTTGAGCACACTATGAAAGTGTATATTCCAACTCTGAGATGCTTGCACCAGTCCATAAATGGATCGCTGGAGCTTACACACTTTGTTAGCACCTTTTGGATCGACAAAACCTTCTGGTTGCATCATATACAACTCTTCTTTAAGATATCCATTAAGGAATTCAGTTTTGACATCCATTTGCCAAATTTCATAATCATAAAATGCGGCAATTGCTAACATGATTCAGACGGACTTAAGCATCGCTGCGGGGGAGAAGGTCTCATCGTAGTTAACTCCTTGAACTTGTCAAAAACCTTTTGCAACAAGTCAAGCTTTGTAGACAGTAATATTACCATCAGCGTCAGTCTTCTTCTTGAATATCCATTTATTCTCTATGGCTTGCCGATCATCGGGCAAGTCAACCAAAGTCCACACTTTGTTCTCATACATGGATCCCATCTCAGATTTCATGGCCTCAAGCCATTTCTCGGAATCTGGGCTCATTATCTCTTCCTCATAGTTCATAGGTTTGTCATGGTTAAGTAACATGACTACCAGAACAGGATTGCCATACCACTCTGGTGTGGATCTTACTCTGGTTGACATACGAGGTTCGGTAGTAACTTGATGAGAAGTTTCATGATCATCATCATTAGCTTCCTCACTAATTGGTGTATGAATCACTGGAACTGATTTCTATGATGAACTACTTTCCAATAAGGGAGCAGGTACAATTACCTCATCAGGTTCTACTTTCCTCCCACTCACTTCTTTTGAGAGAAACTCCTTCTTTAGAAAGGATCCATTCTTAGCAACGAATATCTTGCCTTCAGATCTGTGATAGAAGGTGTACCCAACAGTCTCCTTTGGATATTCTATGAAGACACATTTCTCCTATTTGGGTTTGAGCTTATCAGGTTGAAGCTTTTTCACATAAGCATCGCAGCCCCAAACTTTAAGAAACGACAACTTGGGTTTCTTGCCAAACCACAACTCATATGGTGTCGTCTCAACGGATTTCGATGGTGCACTATTTAATGTGAATGCAGTTGTATCTAAAGCATAACCCCGAAAGGATAGCGGTAAATCAGTAAGAGACATCATAGATCGCACCATATCTAATAAAGTGCGGTTACGACATTCGGACACACCATTATGCTGTGGTGTTCCAGATGGCGTGAGTTGTGAAACTATTCCACATTGTTTCAAATGAAGACCAAACTCATAACTCAAATATTCAGCTCCACAATCAGATCATAGAAACTTAATTTTTCTTGTTACGATGATTTTCCACTTCACTATGAAATTCTTTGAACTTTTCAAATGTTTCAGACTTCTGTTTCATCAAGTAGACATACCCATATCTGCTCAAATCATCTGTCAAGGTCAAAAAATAATGATACCCACCACGAGCATCAACACTCATCGGACTGCATACATCAATATGTATTATTTCCAATAAGTCTATTGCTCGTTCCATTGTTTCGGATAACAGAGTCTTAGTCATCTTGCCCATGAGGCATGGTTCACAAGCATCAAGTGATTCCAAAAGCCCATCAGCATGGAGTTTCTTCATGCGCTTTACACCAATATGACCTAAACGGCAGTGCCACAAATAAGTTGCACTATCATTATTAAACTTATATCTTTTGGCTTCAATACTATGAATATGTGTATCACTACTATCAAGATTTAGTAAAAATAGACCACTCATCAAGGGTGCATGACCATAAAAGATATTACTCATATAAATAGAACAACCATTATTCTCCGATTTAAATGAATAACCATCTCGCATCAAACAAGATCCAGATATAATGTTCATGCTTAACACTGGCACCAAATAACAATTATTCAGGTCTAAATTTAATCCCGAAGGTAGATGTAGAGGTAGCGTGCCTACAGGGATCACATCGACTTTGGAACCATTTCCCACGCGCATCGTCACCTCGTCCTTAACCAATCTTCGCTTAATCCATAGTCCCTGTTTTGAGTTGCAAATATTAGCAATAGAACCAGTATCAAATACCCAGGCACTACTGCGAGCATTATTAAGGTACACATCAATAACATGTATATCAAATATACCTTTCACTTTGCCATCCTTCTTATCCGCCAAATACTTGGGGCAGTTCCGCTTCCAGTGATCAGTACCTTTGCAGTAGAAGCACTCAGTCTCAGGCTTAGGTCCAGACTTGGGCTTCTTCACTTGAGCAGCAATTTGTTTGCCGTTCTTCTTGAAGTTCCCCTTCTTCCCTTTGCCCTTCTTCTTGAAACTGGTGGTCTTGTTGACCATCAACACTTGATGCTCCTTCTTGATTTCTACCTCCGCAGCCTTTAGCATCGTGAAGATCTCGGGAATTGTCTTATCCATCCCTTGCATATTATAGTTCATCACGAAGCTTTTGTAGCTTGGTGGAAGTGATTGAAGAACTCTGTCAATGACACTATCAACCGGAAGATTAACTCCCAGTTGAGTCAAGTGATTGTGGTACCCAGACATTCTGAGTATATGTTCACTGACAGAACTATTCTCCTCCATTTTGCAGCTATAGAACTTATTGGAGACTTCATATCTCTCAATCCAGGCAATTGCTTGAAATATTAACTTCAACTCCTGAAACATCTCATATGCTCCATGACGTTCAAAATGTCGTTGAAGTACAGGTTCTAAGTCGTAAAGCATGGCACACTGAACTATTGAGTAGTCATCAGCTTTGCTCTGCCAGGTGTTCATAACATCTGGAGTTGCTCCTGCAGCGGGTTTGGCACCTAGCCATGCTTCCAGGATGTAATTCTTCTGTGCAACAATGAGGATAATCCTCAAGTTACGGACCCAGTCCGTGTAGTTTCTACCATCATCTTTTAACTTAGCTTTCTCTAGGAACGCATTAAAATTTCACAGAACAACAGCACGAGCCATTTATCTACAACAACATAGACATGCAAAATACTATCAGGTACTAAGTTCATGATAAATTAAAGTTCAATTAATCATACTACTTAAGAGCACCCACTTAGATAGACATCCCTCTAATCATCTAAGTGATCACGTGATCTACATCAACTAAACCATGTCCGATCATCATGTGAGATGGAGTAGTTTTCAATGGTCACTATTGCAGGATGCTGCTAACGCGACACTACAATCAGAGACCCTTCGACGAAACTGTGTGTGATGCAATAATCGCAAACAATGGTGTAAAAAACCGTCAAAAAGGTACAAAACATTTGTGATGACGGATGCATCAAACACGGTTCAGATTTTAGTTGCGTGTGCGATTCAGGGCATACGGTTCAGTTCAATTAACCATTTTCGATGAGGAGGAACAAAAGAAATGGGAAGCCAGATGAAGGTGTGTGCGATGTAGAACATACGGTTCACTCAGATGAACTGTTTGTGATTAGGAAACACAAAAGAAACGGTCAGCCAGATCAAGGTGTGTGCGATGTACAACATATAGTTCACTCAGATGAACTATTTATGATTAGGCAACACAAAAGAAACGGTCAGCCAGATTAAGGTGTGTGCGATGTACGACATGTGGTTCACCCGGATGAAGTGTTTGCGTTGAGACAAGAGAACAGAAACGGTTCAATATAACAAATACCATAAATATTGCAAGGTTCAAATTCAAAGATTACATCGCCCAAATTCAAACATTGCAAGCTGCGTCATTTCTGAAAAGGGATCAACCACTGACAAGTCATGTATGGGTTTGACACAATAACTTCCAATGGCTTTGCCATATGCTCTTCTAATACGAAGTTTGGCATTTTTGGAGGCACTTCCATTCCGCAGTACCTGCCGGCTCTGATAATCATACCATTGATCTTTCCTAATTAAATGCGTGTTCAAACTCAGTACCCTCATCACCTTTGCTCTGGCAAGAAAGAACCTGGCGAGTGTAATCTCCGGTGGGGGTCCCTCGGTAGGAGTTCAAAGTAATATTTGAGAGATGCAGATCCAGGCATTCGATGTGATTCTCGTTATAAACATGTTCCACCGGGCCTAATATGCACTGCAAAAGAAGAGAATGTGTTAGTGCCTACATGTAGTTTTGAACACTGCTACACGCCCATTTGGTTTGCAGGATTTGTAAAATGCACCAACGTGCCATCTTCGATCTGGCATGATTAACATGGGCATTTGATTACAATCTAGAAACATATAGCCTTCTTCACAAGAGGTTGGATTGGATGAAAAATTCTCTAAGAAAACTAGTACAGATGAATCCAAAGGAGAAATGCTTATGGACGATTGTAACCATATGAATGAAGCAACCAATATGGGGTGGGGGTGTATGTCCTAAAATCCTCCAAAATTCCTTCAGAAATTGTAGTACATTGTCATTGTAAACTTGGGAAAAGGTGCAAAAAATTGAACTCCCTTATGGTTAACATTTAATAGGAAAGGAACATCACCTCGATATACAGCTTCTTCAGGCACGGAAAGCATCTCAGGCAACTGAAAACTTGGTCCAGGTTGGGGACGACAGATTCTAGTGCCAAGACCTTCACTGTGCCCAGAGTCTGGGTGAAGCTTCGCTGGTTGAAAGATGAACATACATCTTCAAAACTAGAAACAATGTTGATATCAAGAAAGGAGAGGTATATAAGGCAACCATTGTACTTGAAAGTTGTAGTATTTGACACACGAGTAGCCCACCACTTTCAATTTCGGCGCAGAAATGACATTGATTCTTGTTGGACCTTGTTGATCAACTACAAGTAGTCTCTCAAGTGAAGGTGTGTCCTGGATGACGATATTATGGTCCACCTTTTGTGATCTCTTGTTGCAGCACCAACAACACACATAAATAGTCCGGAGAGTCCTGGAGGTGATGTGCAAGGTACTCGACCAATTCATCATTTGAAAACGAAGGAACTCGAGTGCAGTACAGCCGTGGAGCAGGCGCTCCATGTCATCCTTTGGGATGCGGACGTCGACGAGCTCGAGGTGCTTCAGTCGTGGTAGAAGAAGAGCGAGTGCGTCATTAAGGGGGGGGGTGGCAATTCATGAACTTGGTGAGGCACAGCGTGGGCGCGAAGCAAAGCGCGAACGTTGGCAGCAAGCGCATATGCCCATCATTATAACTTAGCTTCTCGAGCTGATCTATGGCGTGGGATCAGAACCACTCGTCAAGCTTGGTTCATTCCTTGCCATTGGAATGGAACTTGCCCGCGATAAGGCCTTTGATTGGGCCATCGTGACTGCCGAGGATCTAGGAGAACGCATCCAAGCTTTGGCGATAGCCATGGCAGAGCTTGTGGGCGTCGAGGAGGTCGACAGGGGTGCGGAGCCATAGGGTGCGCCACCGCCGGGAAAGCGCGGCTGTCCTCGCCCGATATTTGATTGGGAGGAGGGATATGATGACTATCAACATATCACCGGGGAGGTTGTTGATGAAGTCTAGGCCTGCTGGAGTCGCTCGCAGTTCTTTCTCGACCCGCCTCCGCTTGTTGGCAGCCTCGTTCTCCACCTCGTTGGCGGGGACGGAAACCTCTGTCTCCATATTCACGCCATGCTCCGGTGCTTCAGCAGCCCCTGCGTCGCCACTCGCTCCGATGGGGCGCTTCAGCGGCATCCTCGTACACTAACAGCTTTGAGGACTCAGAGCGGCATCGAGGATGCGGGCAGAGAGAGAGGAATTGTGTGTGTGGAAAGTATGAGGGGTGCGTCCGCTCGGCGGCGCCATTAATATAGACCAGTGAGAGCGAGGCGGGCGGCGGTCCAAGGCTGTCTCGCTTCCCGGTGAGAACGACTGCTTAGTCTCTAGTATGAATGAAATCTATGCTTAATCTCGGTGAGAACTATTAATTTTTTGCTGCATATTTTGACAAATCGCAGTGTCTCTTGGCTTAGCGCCGAAGTCTGGCTTTAATTTGCATACCGTAATATGAACCATTTGCGTTGAAGAGATGCACAGATCCTGCATTGAACAGCTTGTACGCTTCCCGGTGAGCCTGCGCACCGGACTGCACTTGCACGCCTCCCGTTCAGTCAAGCAGCTGCCCATACGGCACCTCCTATAGCCATTAAAACCAAGAGACGTGGCGTCACGTGAATGGTTAACCGAACGCACATGGTTTGAATTATACAAATGTTTGAGATATTAAAGTGGCAGCTATTTTTTTTCAAAATGCCTTTGTTGGTTATCATTATTCAAGTGCGCCTTCTCTCAAAATGGACACGAAAAATACCATAGCATGTCAGGTGCCCTTCTATGATAGCATGCCAAGTTTCATGAATTTCAGACGAGTTTTAGATTTACTAGAATTTAAAAACAAAGTATCTCAACATTTTGCTGGCAATCAATGGTGCCCTGGTGTTTGAAATTCATTCCCATTTCTTGCATGCACCCAAGGACATAGATTTGTTTTTTCAACCAATTTATATGCAATGGAGCATGTGCATGTAGTTCAAATTTAAATTATGCACATAAATGCATTGAAAACTCAGATAATGCATAAAAATGTCCAAATGAACCCTGAAAAATCACAAAAATTCACACAACACTCCTGTTGTTCTATGTTGACACGAGAATTTTTTTTGAAAGCAATAAGAGGCAATGGATATTGTTCCGTCCCTAAAGGTGGGGCGTTCCCTACCGAAAACCATCATGCTTGTTGTGAGAAGCTCTGGTTTGTGAGAAGCATATACCCAAACCTGCCCCAAATGGGACAAAATTTTTACCACGACATGTTGATGCCGCTCCATGATAGCATGCCAAGTTTCATGAATTTCAGACGAGTTTTGGATTTACTAGAATTTAAAAACCAGGCATCTCAATGTTTTGCCGGCAATCAACGGTGCCATGGTGTTTGAAATTCATTCCCACTTCTTGCATGGGACCTAAGCATGCACCCAAGGACACAGATTTGATTTTTCAACCAATTTATATGCACTGGAGCATGCGCATGTAGTTTAAATTTGAATTATGCACATAAATGCATTGAAAACTCAGATAATGCATAAAAATGTCCGAACGAACCCCGAAAAATCATAAAAATTCACACAACACTCCTATTGTTCTATGTTGACACGAGAAAAAATGAAAGCAATAAGAGGTAATGGATATTGTTTTGTCCCCAAAGGTGGGGCATTCCCTACCGAAAACCAGCATGCTTGTTGTGAGAAGCTCCGGTTTGTGAGAAGCATATACCCAAACCTGCCCCAAATGGGACAAAAATTTTACCACGACACGTTGATGCCGCTCCATGATAGCATGCCAATTTTCATGAATTTCAGATGACTTGCGGATTTACTAGAATTTAAAAACCAGACATCTCAATGTTTGTGGCCGAGTGACGGTGGCAGGGTGTTTGACATTCATTCACATTTCTTGCATGGGACCTAAGCATGCACCCAAGGACAAAGATTTGTTTTTTCAACCAATTTATATGCACTGGAGCATGTGCATGTAGTTCAAATTTGAATTATGCACATAAATGCATTGAAAACTCACTTAATGCATAAAAATGTCCAAACGAACCTTGAATAATTCTAATTTTTTTGACAACACACCTATAGTTGCATGTTCACTGCAGATAAAAGTTCTAGCAATTGAAACACGTCCATGGCCGCTGTGACCCCATTATGTAATTCAAATCAAGACGAAAAATCAAGTAGATCCCACATAGTTTATTATAACCAACCGTGTGAGATGCAGCACAAAATATCTTCGGACCGTGTCTGAATAAGGGACCGTGTTTGATGACACTTTGCACGCCAGTTTTTTGGCTGAAGCGATTCCAAATTTTCGACTTCCGTGGAAATATCTACCTCCCCGCGCCCTCCCCCTTACCAAAAGCCACATTTCCCCTGTTTCCACCTTCCTTTCCGCCTCCTCGCCGGTGACCCTCCTTCACGCTGCTCGGCCTCGCTTATCCAGGCAGGTAATTTCTACCTGTTGAGCATTCGTTGGTTTTCCCTTGAAGAGGAAAGGGTGATGCAGTAAAGCAGCGTAAGTATTTCCCACAGTTTTTGATAACCAATGTATCAATCCAGTAGGAGACCACGCGAGTCACCTCGTACCTACACAAACAAATAAGAACCTCGCAACCAACGTGATAAAGGGGTTGTCAATCCCTTCACGGCCACTTGCAAGAGTGAGATCTGATAGATATAATAATAATAAGATAAATCTTTTTGGTATTTTTATGATATAAATTGAAAGTAAAGATTGCAGCATAAAATAGATTGGAAACTTGTATGATGGAAAATAGACCCGAGGGCATAGGTTTCACTAGTGGCTTCTCTCAAGATAGCATAAATATTACGGTGGGTGAACAAATTACTGTCGAGCAATTGATAGAATTGAGCATAGTTATGCGAATATCTAGGTATGATCATGTATATAGGCATCACATCCGTGACAAGTAGACCGACTCCTGCCTGCATCTACTACTATTACTCCACACATCGACCGCTATCCAGCATGCATCTAGAGTATTGAGTTCATCAGAACAGAATAACGCTTTAAGCAAGATGACATGATGTAGAGGGATAAACTCATGCAATATGATATAAACCCCATCTTTTTATCCTCGATGGCAACAATACAATACGTGTCGTTTCCCTTTCTGTCGCTGGGATCGAGCACCGCAAGATTGAACCCAAAGCTAAGCACTTCACCCATTGCAAGAAAGATCAATCTAGTAGGACAAACCAAACTGATAATTCGAAGAGACTTGCAAAGATAACCAATCATACATAAAAGAATTCAGAGAAGATTCAAATATTGTTCATAGATAAACTTAATCATAAACCCACAATTCATCAGATCTCGACAAACACACCGCAAAATAAGATTACATCGAATAGATCTCTAAGAGAATCGAGGAGAACTTTGTATTGAGATCCAAAGAGAGAGAAGAAGCCATCTACCTAATAACTATGGACCCGAAGGTCTGAGGCAAACTACTCACACATCATCGGAGGGGCCACGAAGTTGATGTAGAGGCCCTCCGTGATCAATGCCCCCTCCGGTGGAGCTCCGGAAAAGGCCCCAAGATGGGATCTCTTGGGTACAGAAGGTTGCGGCAGTGGAAATAGGGTTTCGTGGTGCTCCTGGATGTTTTCGGGGTGCATAGATATATATGGGAGGAAGAAGTGATAACCCACAAGTATATGGGATCCCAACGGTTTTCGATAAGTAAGAGTGTCGAATCCAACGAGGAGCTAAAGGTAGAACAAATATTCCCTCAAGTTCTATCGACCACCGATACAACTCTACGCACGCTTGACGTTCGCTTTACCTAGAACAAGTATGAAACTAGAAGTACTTTGTAGGTGTTGTTGGATAGGTTTGCAAGATAATAAAGATTACGTAAATAAAAAGTAGGGGCTGTTTAGATAAAGAAACAATAAACTAAATATAGCGAGTGTGGAAAAGTGGTGGTAGGAGTTGCGAAATTGCCCCTAAGCAATCGACTACATTACTAGACCGATAGCAAGTATTATGTGGGAGAGGCCACTGTTAGCATGTCATCCCTGACTTGGAATTCTATGCACTTATGATTGGAACTATTAGCAAGCATCCGTAACTACTAATGTTCATTAAGGTAAAACCCAACCATAGCATTAAGATATATTGGTCCCCCTTCAATCCCGTATGCATCAATTTCTATGCTAGGTTGAAGCTTCTGTCACTCTTGCCCTCCAATACATAGTCCTATCAACATACAACTAACCCTAGAGTGTGATCCACGCGCGCAATAATATGATGGGCACCAAAGGACAACAACATAACCACAAGCAAATTAAATCAATCATAGCAATTCATCAACCACCGATAGGACAACGAAAATCTACTCAGACATCATAGGATGGCAACACATCATTGGATAATAATATGAAGCATAAAGCACCATGTTCAAGTAGGGGGTACAGCGGGTTGCGGGAGAGTGGACCGCTGTAGATAGAGGGGGGAAGGTGATGGAGATGTTGGTGAAGATGGCTGAGGTGTTGGTGTAGATCGCGGTGATGATGATGGCCCCCGGTGGCACTCCGGCGCCACCGGAAGCGAGGGGGAGAGAGCCCCCCTCCTTCTTCTTCCTTGACCTTCTCCCTAGATGGGAGAAGGGTTTCCCCTCTGGTCGTTGGTCTCCATGGTGTGGGAGGGACGAGAGCCCCTCCGAGATTGGATCTGTCTCTCTGTCTCTCTCTGTTTGTGCGTTCTCAGATTCTTCCCTTTCACCGTTTCTTATATTCCCGGAGATCCGTAACTCCGATTGGGCTGAAATTTTAACATGATCTCTATCCGGATATTAGCTTTCTTGCGGCGAAAGAAGAGCATCAACCACCTTATGGGTAGCCCACGAGGGTCAGGGGCGCGCCCCCTGCCTCGTGGTCACCTCGGGCACCGTATCGCGTGGATTTTTCTTCCCAAAAATCATATATATTCGAAAAAAATCTCCGTCAGTTTTTATCCCATTTGGACTCCGTTTGATATGGATATTCTACGAAACAAAAAACATGCAACAAACAGGAACTGGCACTGGGCACTGGATCAATAAGTTAGTCCCAAAAATAGTATAAAAAGTTGCCAAAAGTATATGAAAGTTGAATAATATTGGCACGGAACAATAAAAAATTATAGATACGATGGAGACGTATCAGCATGCCCAAGCTTAATTCCTGCTCGTCCTCGAGTAGGTAAATGATAAAAAAGATAATTTTTGATGTGGAATGCTACCTAGCATAATCTTGATCATGTAATCTAATCATGGCATGAATATTAAGATACGAGTGATTCAAAGCAATAGTCTATCATTTGACATAAAACAATAATACTTCAAGCCTACTAATAAAGCAATTATGTCTTTTCAAAATAACATGGCCAAAGAAAGTTATTCCTACAAAATCATATAGTCTGGCTATGCTCCATCTTCACCACACAAAATATTCACATCATGCACAACCCCGATGACAAGCCAAGCAATTGGTTCATACTTTTTAATGCGCTTCAGCATTTTCAACCCTCACGTAATACATGAGCGTGAGCCATGGATATAGCACTATAGGTGGAATAGAATGGTGGTTGTGGAGAAGACAAAAAGGAGAAGATAGTCTCACATTAACTAGGCGTATCAACGGGCTATGGAGATGCCCATCAATAGATATCAATGTGAGTGAGTAGGGATTGCCATGCAATGGATGCACTAAGAGCTATAAGTGTATGACAGCTTGGACTAAAAACGAAGTGGGTGTGCATCCAACTTTCTTGCTCATGAAGACCTCGGGCATTTGAGGAATCCCATCATCGGAATATACAAGCCAAGTTATATAATGAAAATTCCCACTAGTATATGAAAGTGATAACTCAAGAGACTCTCTATATATAGAACATGGTGCTACTTTGAAGCACAAGTGTGGTAAATGGATAGTAACATTGCCCCTTCTCTCTTTTTCTCTCAATTTTTTTTGTTTTTTTGTTGGCTTCTTTGGCCTCTTTTTTTATTTGGGCTTCTTTGGCCTCTTTTATTTATTTTTAAAGTCCGGAGTCTCATCCCAACTTGTGGGGGAATCATAGTCTCCATCATCCTTTCCTCACTGCGGCAATGCTCTAATAATGATGATCATCACACTTTTATTTACTTACAACTTGATATCTAGAACAAAGATATGACTCTATATGAATGCCTCTGGTGGTGTACCGGGATGTGCAATGATATAGCATAACAATGACATAAAAAAATGGACAAGCCATGAAAACATCATGCTAGCTATCTTACGATCATGCAAAGCAATATGACAATGAATGCTCAAGTCATGTATATGATGATGATGGAAGTTGCATGGCAATATATCTCGGAATGGCTATGGAAATGCCATGATAGGTAGGTATGGTGGATGTTTTGAGGAAGGTATATGGTGGGTTTATGGTACCGGCAAAAGTTGCGCGGTACTAGAGAGGCTAGCAATGGTGGAAGGGTGAGAGTGCGTATAATCCATGTACTCAACATTAGTCATAAAGAACTCACATACTTATTGCAAAAGTTTATTAGACCTCGAAGCAAAGTACTACTACGCATGCCCCTAGGGGGATATATTGGTAGGAAAAGACCATCGCTCATCCCCGACCGCCACTCATAAGGAAGACAGTCAATAAATAAATCATGCTCCGACTTAGTTACATAACGGTTCACCATATGTGCATGCTACGGGAATCACAAACCTCAACACAAGTATTTCTACAATCCACAACTACCCACTAGCATGACTCTAATATCACCATCTTTATATCGCAAAACTATTGCAAGGAATCAAACACATCATATTTAGTGATCTACAAGTTTTATGTAGGATGACTAACCATGTAAATGACCAAATCCTGTCATCTCTCTAAATATATATAGGCGAAGCAAGAGAGTTTAATTGTTTCTACAAAAGATATGCCCACGCTCTAACACATATAAGTGAAGCAAAAGAGCATCCTACAAATGGCGGTTGTCTATGTAAAGAGAAACATGCAATCCAAACTTCAAATGATATAAGTGAAGCACATGAAGAATTCTATAAAGCCATACTCAAAAGATATAAGTGAAGTGCATAGAGCATTATATAAATCAACCAAGTACTACCTCATACCAGCATGGTGCATAAAATAAAAATGAAAACTAAATGCAAAAGACGCTCCAAGATTGCACACATCGCATGAACGAAACGAATCCGAAAACATACCGATACTTGTTGAAGAAAGAGGGGATGCCTTCCGGGGCATCCCCAAGCTTAGACGCTTGAGTCTCCTTGAATGTTTACTTGGGGTGCCTCGGGCATCCCCAAGCTTGAGCTCTTGCCTCTCTTCCTTCTTCTCACATCGAGACCTTCTCGATCATTGAACACTTCATCCACACAAAACTTCAACAGAAAACTCGGTAAGATTCGTTAGTACAATAAAGCAAATCACTACTCTAAGTACTGTTGAAAACCAATTCATATTTTGTTTTTGCATTGTGTCTACTGTAGTATGACTTTTTCGTGGCTTAATCCACTAATATAAATTGATAGTTTCATCAAAACAAGCAAACTATGCATCAAAAACAGAATCTGTCAAAAACAGAACAGTCTGTAGAAATCTGAACATTCACCATACTTCTGATACTTGAAAAAATCTACCAAAATTAGTAAAAATAAAAAATTTGTATAGTAAGACAGTGCAAAAAGAATCAGAACCATCTGACTTTCCAGCTAAAAATGTAAAATCGTGCACTACAGCCAAAGTTTCTGTCCTGCACCGTACAAACCATCAAGCAAATGTAAACGTCCTAAAGGCAAACCTTGGCACATTATTTTTATAATACAATGGAATTGTACAAGGGGATAATTATTTTTGTTGAAAAGTTTCTGTAATCAAGATTCACAAAGTTTCCATGAGCATGAACAAAGTTCAAGGCTAGCTCCCACTTCAACAATGCTTGTCTTTCTCACTTTCGCTTTCCTTTTTGAAAAAGTTTTGGGTTCCCCTCTTTATTTTTGTTGTTTTTAAACTATATAAAAGCACTCAACAGAAATAAATGACTCTCTAAAACTTCCGGGTTGTCTCCCTGGCAGCGCTTTCTTTAAAGCCATTAAGCTAGGCATACAGTGCTCAAGTAATGGATCCACCCGGGTCCCAAGGTATATCAAAGCCAATTTTAATTAACAATGATTTATAATTTAGTAGTGAGCACAGAGTAACATATATCATGTAACAACGAAGTCTAACTCTCTTCCTATGCATTGGCATGTCATAAAAGAACAATTCATGCACACATAGTAAAGGCCAATGCATAGCATAAGCAGTTTCTTGCAATTTTATCATATTGGAAACATAGAGAGGTGGAGATATAGTTCCTCTCTCATAATAATTGCAAGTAGGAGCAGCAAGCACATGCGTATTATATTCATCAAAATCATCATGTGCAACGGTAAAAGGCAACCCATCAATATATTCCTTAATAAGAGCAAACTTCTCTGATATAGTGTAGTTTGGAGAATTCAAAAAGATAATAGGACTATCATGTGTGGGTGCAATAGCAACAATTTCATGTTTAACATAAGGAACTATAGCAAGTTCATCTCCATAAGCATAATTCATATTGGCATCTTGTCCACAAGCATAAAAAGCATCATCAAAAAGGGATATTTCAAAAGAATCAACGGGATCATAACAATCATCGTAGAAATCATCCTCCGGTAAGCACGAAGGGAAATTAAACAATGTATGAGTTGAAGAGTTACTCTCATTATAAGGTGGGCACGGGTAGCTAATCCTCTCTTCATCCTTTTGTTCTTCGCTCTCCTCCTCATCTTTTTCATCCAATGAGCTCACAGTTTCATCAATTTCTTCTTCCATAGACTCCTGCAAAATATTAATCTCTTCTTGGACAGCGGAGTAGTCCTCAATATATGGTTCAACATAGGCATTAGAAGCATAATTATCATAGCAATATTTAAGTATGGCAAAATTTTCAGATTTGTAAAGAGTAGCATCATACTTTTCAATCAAAGAAGCAATTTCGTAAGCACCCTTAAAAGCAACAAATTCTTCAATTTGTTGAACATCATAGTAATTATAAACACCCTTAGCATAAGAGGATACGATTCCATTATAACTAAACAAACATTGGTAGGGAAGGTGTTGCTTAGGTTCTTCATAACAACAAGTATAATCATATATTTCACATAAATTCCAAGCATAGCATTGCAAACGATGAATTTGATCCAATAAAGTTTTCCCTTTTTCAGATATTCGGTGTCGCACATAACAAGCAAGCCCATCTAAAGATTTGCCCTCAACTAAGCTAGTTGGGGTTTCAGCACGAGCACATAGGGATCGAAGATGATCCAAGTAATAAGCTTCAGCAGTGTGATACATTTTGAGTGGTTCTTCAACCATTGGTTTAGTGGGTACAACTAATTTTTTTTGGTATTTTGCGTTTCCTACCCATAACTAAAGATAGAAAACAACTAAGAATAGCAAATAAAAATTAGTTAGTGATAAAGCAAACAAGCACACACGAGAATATTCACCCCACGCTATTGCTCCCCGGCAACGGCGCCAGAAAAAGGTCTTGATAACCCACAAGTATAGGGGATCGCAACAGTTTTCGATAAGTATGAGTGTCGAACCCAACGAGGAGCTAAAGGTAGAACAAATATTCCCTCAAGTTCTATCGACCACCGATACAACTCTACGCACGCTTGACGTTCGCTTTACCTAGAACAAGTATGAAACTAGAAGTACTTTGTAAGTGTTGTTGGATAGGTTTGCAAGATAATAAAGATTACATAAATAAAAAGTAGGGGCTGTTTAGATAAAGAAACAATAAAGTAAATATAGCGAGTGTGGAAAAGTGGTGGTAGGAGTTGCGAAATTTCCCCTAAGCAATTGACTACATTACTAGATCGATAGCAAGTATTATGTGGGAGAGGCCACTGCTAGCATGTCATCCCTGACTTGGAATTCTATGCACTTATGATTGGAACTATTAGCAAGCATCCGCAACTACAAATGTTTATTAAGGTAAAACCCAACCATAGCATTAAGATATATTGGTCCCCCTTCAATCCCGTATGCATCAATTTCTATGCTAGGTTGAAGCTTCTGTCACTCTTGCCCTCCAATACATAGTCCTATCAACATACAACTAACCCTAGGGTGTGATCCACACGCACAATCATATGATGGGCACCAAAGGACAACAACATAACCACAAGCAAATTAAATCAATCATAGCAATTCATCAACCATCGATAGGACAACGAAAATCTACTCAGACATCATAGGATGGCAACACATCATTGGATAATAATATGAAGCATAAAGCACCATGTTCAAGTAGAGGGTACAGTGGGTTGCGGGAGAGTGGACCGCTGTAGATAGAGGGGGGAACGTGATGGAGATGTTGGTGAACATGGCGGAGGTGTTGGTGTAGATCGCGGTGATGATGATGGCCCCCGGTGGCACTCCGGCGCCACCGGAAGCGAGGGGGAGAGAGCCCCCTCCTTCTTCTTCTTCCTTGATCTTCTCCCTAGATGAGAGAAGGGTTTCCCCTCTGGTCCATGGTCTCCATGGCGTGGGAGGGGCGAGAGCCCCTCCGAGATTGGATATGTCTCTCTGTCTCTCTCTGTTTCTGCGTTCTCAGATTCTTCCCTTTCACCGTTTCTTATATTCCCGGAGATCCGTAACTCCGATTGGGCTAAAATTTTAACACGATCTCTATCCGGATATTAGCTTTCTTGCAGCGAAAGAAGGGTATCAACCACCTTATGGGTGGCCCACGAGGGTCAGGAGCGTGCCCAGGGGGGCAGGCGCGCCCCCTGCCTCGTGGCCACCTCGGGCACCATCTCGCGTGGATTTTTCTTCCCAAAAATCATATATATTCCAAAAAAATCATCCTCAGTTTTTATCCCGTTTGGACTCCATTTGATATGGATATTCTGCGAAACAAAAAACATGCAACAAACAGGAACTGGCACTGGGCACTGGATCAATATGTTAGTCCCAAAAATAGTATAAAAAGTTGCCAAAAGTATATGAAAGTTGAATAATATTGGCATGGAACAATCAAAAACTATAGATACGATGGAGACGTATCAAGAAGTAGGTCGGTGGAGTCACGAGGGGCCCATGAGGGGGGAGGGCGCGCCCAGGGGTGTAGGTGCGCCCCCTGCCTCATGGCCACCTTGTTGGTTGCTTGACGTTCACTCCAAGTCCTCTGGATCACGTTTGTTCCAAAAATCACGCTCCCGAAGGTTTCATTCCGTTTGGACTCTGTTTGATATTATTTTTTTGTGAAACACTAAAATAGGCAAAAAAAAACAACAATTTGGGCTGGGCCTCCGGTTAATAGGTTAGTCCCAAAAATAATATAAAATTTTATAAATAAGCCCATTAACATCCAAAACAGATAATATAATAGCATGCAACAATCAAAAATTATAGATACGTTGGAGACGTATCAGTAATCCACACCCGCCCCCCATCCTCCTCCTTCCACATCCCACATGCCCCGACCGTCGGCGTGAGCGCGACACCTTCCACCCAAATAACTGACCCCTCCACCAAATAAGCGCCGACCTAAGCCATGGTGGACGCAGTATAGCCAGGACCTCAAGGGGCATTTGGCAGCGGAGAAGCAAATCGCGGCCGCATGCGCGGGTGAGGTCGCGATGGCTGCCATTCGTGCTGACCCCAGATCTTGGAGGAGCACCTCGCCGTTGAGGCCACCGTTGACACCTCACGCATCGACGCCGCGACGCGGTTGGCTGCTTTAAACGACAGTTCGTGGCGTTTTCTCGAGGCCACCATCGGTGCCTTCGACGAAGACTACGAGGTGTTTTCTCAGCGTGCACGTGCTTACCTCATCTCGAGAGCCAGCAGGTTGGTGCCCGGAGCGGCTTAGGCAACTCACCACTACAACGAGGGCACCCACGATGCGGAGGCCTCGCCCTCTTCCATGTCCAAGGAGCCAATCATCATCGATATCTCCGACAATGAGGAGTAACTTGTCTTATTAGCTCACTATAAGGACCCATGTTCAGTTTGCTAGCTACTGCCTTTCATTAACAAATTCTAGTGAATTGTGTTATCTACTTTTACCATGCAATCTTCTGCTATAGTGTATATGTTCTATATGTTGTGCAATGTGGTGTTCAATTAACTGCTTGGTTCAATTCTGCATATGTGATGTTCAATTCTCCAGGGTGCAATATTTCCAAGTTGTTAAGCATGCTTGGTTTGGTTAACTTCCTGATCTTTTATTAGGAGTATGTTATATTGTGCAATTGGTGTTTAGTTAACTACTTGGTTCATTTGTTGTGGCTTGGTTTACTTGTTGTGGTGTTTAGTTAACTGCTTGGTTCAATTCTGCAATGCGATGTTCAATTGTTGTGGCTGCATTCTGTTATTGTATACCATATGAGGAATAAATCAAATTTGGCTGTACTAAATACATGAGAAACAAATACAATTGCTATATTTCCAAGTTTTTAAGCATGCTTGGTTTGGTTAACCGTCTGATCTTCTATTAGGAGTATGTTATATTGTGCAATGTGGTTCTCAGTTAACGTTTGATTCATTTGTTGTGGTGTTTAGTTAACTGCTTGGTTCAATTCTGCAATGCGATGTTCAATTCTGTGGCTGCATTCTCTTATTGTATACCATGTGAGGAATAAATCAAATTTGGCTGTACTAAATACATGCGAAACAAATACAATTGCTATATTTCCAAGTTGTTAAGCATGCTTGGTTTGGTTAACTGTCTGATCTTCTATTAGGAGTATGTTATATTGTGCAATGTGGTGCTCAGTTAATATTTGGTTAATTTGTTGTGGTGTTTAGTTAACTGTTTGGTTCAATTCTGCAATGCGGTGTTAAATTGTTGTGACTGCATTCTGTTATTGTATACCATGTGAGAAATAAATCGAATTGGGTTGCACTTAATACATGAGAAACATATACAAGTGCTATATTTCCTAGTTCTTAATCATGCTTGGTTTGGATAAATGGGTTTTCCATGTGGCTTGAATTAATCTGATGAATCTGCAATGTGCTTATCTATCATCAATATATTTTACTGATATATATAGCATACGAACGCTTACTTAACCTGATTACTGCTCTCTCTAAATGGATATAAGTGAAGCAAGGGAGTTTAATTCTTTCTACAAAAGATATGCCCATGCTCTAACACATATAAGTGAAGCAAAAGAGCATTCTACAAATGGCGGTTGTCTATGTAAAGAGAAACAAGCAATCCAAACTTCAAATGATATAAGTGAAGCACATGAAGAATTCTATAAAGCCATACTCAAAAGATATAAGTGAAGTGCATAGAGCATTCTATAAATCAACCAAGTACTACCTCATACCAGCATGGTGCATAAAATAAAAATGAAAACTAAATGCAAAAGACGCTCCAAGATTGCACATATCGCATGAACAAAACGAATCCGAAAACATACCGATACTTGTTGAAGAAAGAGGGGATGCCTTCCGGGGCATCCCCAAGCTTAGACGCTTGAGTCTCCTTGAATGTTTACTTGGGGTGCCTCGGTCATCCCCAAGCTTGAGCTCTTGCCTCTCTTCCTTCTTCTCACATCGAGACCTTCTCGATCATTGAACACTTCATCCACACAAAACTTCAACAGAAAACTCGGTAAGATTCGTTAGTATAATAAAGCAAATCACTACTCTAAGTACTGTTGCAAACCAATTCATATTTTGTTTTTGCATTGTGTCTACTGTAGTATGACTTTTTCGTGGCTTAATCCACTAATATAAATTGATAGTTTCATCAAAACAAGCAAACTATGCATCAAAAACAGAATCTGTCAAAAACAGAACAGTCTGTAGAAATCTGAACATTCACCATACTTCTGATACATGAAAAATTCTACCAAAATTAGTAAAAATGAAAAATTTGTGTAGTAAGACAGTGCAAAAAGAATCAGAACCATCTGACGTTCCAGCTAAAAATGTAAAATCGCGCACTACAGCCAAAGTTTCTGTCCTGCACCGTACAAACCATCAAGCAAATGTAAACGTCCTAAAGGCAAACCTTGGCACATTATTTTTATAATACAATGGAATTGTACAAGGGGATAATTATTTTTGTTGAAAAGTTTCTGTAATCAAGATTCACAAAGTTGCCATGAGCATGAACAAAGTTCAAGGAGCTCTCCCACTTCAACAATGCTTGTCTTTCTCACTTTCACTTTTCTTTTTGAAAAAGTTTTGGGTTCCCCTATTTATTTTTGTTATTTTTAACTATACTAGACAAGACGATAATGAGCTTCTGACCATGTTGTCGAGCAGCAAGTAGTCGGATAAGGCATGGTGGCCGCACTCGTGGGCGATTACCCAGATGCCGTTCATGACGCAGCCCTGCACAACCCAGTAGAGCGGCCAGGCGCCCAGCTGTTGCATGCTCGGGAGTGCTAGGATCCAGACCAATGCGGCGTACAAGAAAGACACGATGATGACGAGGTCATAGACCACATGGGAGAAGGACTTGATCACTGAGCGCTGGAAGCAGTGAGGCAGGATTGATTTCTTGATCTGGCCCAGCGTGAACGCTGGCTTTTCCGTTGGCGCACGCTGGAAGATCTCACAGGCGCCAGCGCGGCCGAGCAGCTCCTGCTTCTCCCACTCCTTCTTCATCATTCTGCCGCCGGCACCCATGATGCCGCTGACAACAACAAAAAGCACTAGTGATTAGACAGTGTGTATGAAGGTATATATATAGTATATCATTCAAGAACGAAGATATGTTCTGCATTGTGTGTGTATCTGTTTGTCAAATGAGGCTGAGCTAAACTTCAGTTCAGGTTCAGTCAAATTTTAGACCCAATAAATAAACAACAGGTTGGACTGGACCGGCTTTCATTCATGACAACACATGTCATTCAGTAAGTTGTACTTGGATAGTTAACTGATTGCCAAGCTAAGTAAAAAGAACTGAAACTGTAATTCAAGACTTTTGATTTGAAATTCAACCAAAAATACAACCGACTTAACGTTGTAGGTCATATGTGTCACCAATGTAAAGAAGATCTTGCAATCCGAGCCAATATAGAAGACATGCATCATCCATAATGTTGCAAAAAAAATCCTGAATTGGCTGGAAAATTCAGACTAAAAGGATCAACAAGTACAGAGAAATGACTGATTTCGAAAAGAAAAACTACTACTACAAGCTGCAAGAAAAACTACTACTATAATTTAATAATTGCACTGTAAAAGAGCTTATGTTTCACAGTAAAATCTACCGCTACAATATGTAGATCTTTAGGAACGCTTCCACCTCCAATGCATACATTTTATGCTTCCACAAATACCAGGGAAGCCATTTGATGAACCCATCTGCAGAAGTCTTGTAGCATCCGCTTCATTTGGTACAAGGAGATATCTCTCTTCAAAGATCACAATGACAACCTTCAGAAATTTCTTCAAAACTTTTATGACCATACTCTCTGCAACTGCAATCTACGCTTATCAATTTTCTTGAGCATTTAAATTTAAAGTAGCAAAAAGCAAAACACACCCTAAATCATCACGCATAAACTGGTTTGCGTCATGGATGTGCCAAATAAGAGGTTTAGTTGAACACATTACTACAACACAGTAGTTTTGAAACATTTTATGCTTCCACAAATATCAGGGAAGCCATTTGATGCACCCATCTATAGAAGCCTTGTAGCGTCCGCTTCATTTGGTACAAGGAGATATCTCTCTTCAAAGATCTCAATGACAACCTTCAGAAATTTCTTCAAAACTTTTATGACCATACTCTCTGCAACTGCAATCTATGCTTATCAATTTTCTTGAGCATTTAAATTTAAAGTAGCAAAAGGCAAAACACACCCTAAATCATCACGCATAAACTGGTTTGCGTCCTGGATGTGCCAAATAAGAGGTTTAGTTGAACACATTACTACAACACATTAGTTTCGAACTTATTACACATGGAGTAAGCATGCTAACCTCTCCATCCCACATTCCAGGTATTTCTTCAAGAACATCTGACATTCAGGTTGAGCTCCTATCAATTTCAGGCAGGCAAGATAGTACTTCTTCTCTTGTTTGTACCTGCAAAAATGATTGTATGCATCCTAAGTGTATACAACATGATCTCTGAACACAGTTTTATTCAAAGCATATGAACAAATACTAATTGGACTAACTGCTGCAATCATCTTCTAAACCTAATCAAGGGAAACAACATGGAGTAAAATCTCTAAATAACACACGGCCAAAGAGAAGCTATTTTTATGCAGTGTTGTACAAGTTCAGAGAGAGAGAAGCTCACCTCGGTGTGTGACATCAGATGCGCTCGCTGGCATGTGTGCAGCCACCAAAGCAGTGACCGTGGTCTTGACCGCCCATGCTCATCGGCTCGCCGTCACCTCCCACTCACCTCGCATCGACCGAGCCACCGCCTGGACCCCGGGATCTCCTCTTCCTCCACCAGATCCTGGCCTGCTGCTTTGTAGCACAGAGGGCGAGCCTCTTGGAGAGGTTGTGGCGGCAGCGGGGATGCGGGATGGAGATAGGCGGCGTGTCGTGAGGGAGGAGAAGGAAGAAAGGTAGGGGAACCGCAGGAGGATGGGGAGCTGGCCATGGACGAGACGAGCGAGGACGGGATTGGGTGCGGCGCATGCGGAGACGATTTGGGCAGGGGCGTCGCGGATCTGGTGGGTGGAGTAGCGCCGACTGTCGCCGACCTCCTCGCGATGGACCGATTGTTTCGTACCCTCATCGCCCACCTCTCCTGTCCATTCATCCCACCACCGTGCTCGCCTAACCCGCGCCAGATCTTGAGCCAAGCATCGCTGGCGGGCGCAGACAACAAAGAAAAGGAAGGTGAAGTGGAGGGGCTATCGTGATGGATAAGTAGCAACGGTGGTGGAGGAGGAATGGCAGGAGACGGCGAGACTCCGGGGCGGAGGCCGTGGCGAGGCAAGGAGGAGGGATGGAGGAGGCGGGTGATGCTGTGTGGATCGAGCGGAAAGGGGGCTAGGGTTTGGGTGGTGGCTAGTGCGGGAGTGGGACGAGGCGAGGATGGATTGGCTGCGGGATGCGGGGTGCGGATTGGCCAATACCTTATGGACACGGCCACCGTCAACCCAGACAACAAGCGCGCGAGACGAGCCCACTCATCATTGGCCAGTCAAAACAACTGCGAGGTGAAAATTGAGTTTAACTGTTGCGAAGATCAACGGTCCAGACGGACGAAAAAAGCTGATCCGACGGCCAACGAAGGACCAATCGGGGGAGCCTTGTGGACGTGAGTTGGCTAGCTTCATTATAGTTTTAAATGAAAGCACTCAACAGAAATAAATGACTCCCTAAAACTTCCGGATTGTCTCCCTGGCAGCGCTTTCTTTAAAGCCATTAAGCTAGGCATATAGTGCTCAAGTAGTGAATCCACCCGGATCCCAAGGTATATCAAAGCCAATTTTAATTGACAATGATTTATAATTTAGTAGTGAGCACAAAGTAACATATATCATGCAACAACGAAGTCTAACTCTCTTCCTATGCATCGGCATGTCATAAAAGAACAATTCATGCACACATAGTAAAGGCCAATGCATAGTATAAATAGTTTCTTGCAATTTTATCATGTGGGAAACATAGAGAGGTGGAGATATAGTTCTTCTCTCATAATAATTGCAAGTAGGAGCAGCAAGCACATGCATATTTTATTCATCAAAATCATCATGTGCAACGGTATAAGGCAACCCATCAATATAATCCTTAATAAGGGTAAACTTCTCCGATATAGTGTAGTTGGGAGAATTTAGAAAGATAATAGGACTATCATGTGTGGGTGCAATAGCAACAATTTCATGTTTAACATAAGGAACTATGGCAAGTTCATCTCCATAAGCATAATTCATATTGGGATCTTGGCCACAAGCATAGCAAGCATCATCAAAAAGGGATATTTCAAAAGAATCAACGGGGTCATAGAAATTATCATAGCATTCATCATCCTTCGGTAAGCACGAAGGGGAATTAAACAATGTATGAGTTGAAGGGTTACTCTCATTAGAAGGTGGGCACGGGTGATCAATCCGCTCTTCCTCCTTTTGTTCTTCTCTCTCCTCCTCATCTTTTTCATCCAATGAGCTCACAGTTTTATCAACTTCTTCTTCCATAGATTCCTGCAAAATATTAGTCTCTTCTTGGACAATGGAGACTTTCTCAATAAGTGCATTAATATCGGAATTGTATTCATAATTCTCATAACAATATTTAAGTATAGCTAAATTTTCAGGTCTATAAACCGAATCGTCAAAATCTTAAAACTCTTTAAACATAGATTCAGTTTCATAAGCACCCATAAAAGCAACAAATTCTTCTATTTGTTCCACATCATAGTAATCATATATAACATTAGCATAAGAAGCTAAGGTTTTATTATCATTAAATTCGCATAAAAAGGGAAGGTGTGGAGCCTTCATTCTAGAGCAACAAGTATAATCATATCTCAAGCATAGTTGCTTAACATACCACTTCAATATATGAATTTGACCCCATAATAGTTTCCCTTTTTGTGTCAAGCGGTAATACCTAAAGTATTCACGTTGATCCAATGTTACTCCCATTACATAATTGAATGGGGTTTTCTCGGGATTATTAAAGTAGTACATAATATCTTTCACATAACCAGCATCAAGGGTTTTATGCGGTTCCCCATCTCCATGAGCAGAAAGTACACCTAATTTTTTTGGTATTTCGTGTTCCATATCCATAACTATAGATAAAGAACAACTAAGAACAGCAAATAAAAATTACTTAGTGATAAAGCAAACAAGCACACACGAGAATATTCACCCCACGCTATTGCTCCCCGACAACGCCACCTGAAAAAGGTCTTTGTCGGTGTCAAAACCGGCGAATCTTGGGTAGGGGGTCCCGAACTGTGCGTCTAGGCTGGATGGTAACAGGAGGCAAGGGACACGAAGTTTTACCCAGGTTCGGGCCCTCTCGATGGAGGTAAAACCCTATGTCCTACTTGATTAATATTGATGATATGGGTAGTACAAGAGTAGATCTACCATGAGATCAGAGAGGCTAAACCCTAGAAGCTAGCCTATGGTATGATTGTTGATGTGTATGTTGTCCTACGAACTAAAACCCTCCGGTTTATATAGACACCGGCTAGGGTTAGGGTTACATAGAGTCGGTTACAATGGTAGGAGATCTGAATATCCGTATCGCCAAGCTTGCCTTCCACGCCAAGGAAAGTCCCTTCCCGACACGGGACGAAGTCTTCAATCTTGTATCTTCATAGTCCAGGAGTCCGGCTGAAGGTATAGTTCGGCTATCCGAACACCCCCTGATCCAGGACTCCCTCAGTATCCCTTGAATCAGGCTTCAATGATGACGAGTCCGGCGTGCAAATTGTCTTCGGCATTGCAAGGCAGGTTCCTCCTCCAAGTACTTCATAGAAGACTTTGAACACAAAGATAGTGTCCGGCTCTGCAAAATAAGTTTCCACATATTGCCATAGAGAGAATAATATTTACACAAATCTAATCTGCTGACGTATTCCATAGTGCGACATCACACCACGGCCAAGCTTTTATTCGAACCGTTTTACTATCCCATCTCAGCGCGTTATGCGAGGCGGTTTCCTTGGCACGTCTTGTTAAAGCAGAGATCGTGTCCCCTTATTCCAGGATTCTCATCAATACGGGCGTGGGTAACCCAACCGCGCCTTTGATTACGGCACTTGGAAGATAAGCGAGTTTTACCAGGCTGGTGGGGACATGTAGTTGCGTCCACCCATATAAGGGGATAAGGATCCACCTTTTTACCTACGCCTTCTTCCTCCTTCGCCTATCCATTCTTGCGCACTCGAGCTCCAGCGCCCAAGTCCGCACTACCACCTCAACCTTCTCCAGTCATGTCTGGAGCGGGAGGCAAGTGGATGGTCTCCTCTGTCACGGAGGGACACATCAAAAAGCAGAGGAAGGCTGGATATCTGGCTAGCGACATCGTGCACCGGCTTCCCGAAGAGGGGCAGCTCATCCCTACCCCCAGGCCCCATGAGAGGGTGGTATTCCTCCCCCATTTCCTCCGCGGACTGGGCTTCCCTCTACATCCATTTGTTCGGGGGCTCATGTTCTACTACGGCCTGGATTTCCACGATCTGGCCCCAAATTTTGTCCTCAACATATCAGCGTTTATCATCGTGTGCGAGGCTTTCCTCCGCATCCGCCCCCATTTCGGCCTATGGCTTAAGACTTTCAACGTCAAGCCGAAGGTGGTGCATGGCAGCCAGGCGGAGTGCGGCGGTGCCATGGTTGGTAAGATGGCCAACATCCTATGGCTCAAGGGCTCCTTTGTGGAGACCCTGAAGGGGTGGCAATCAGGGTGGTTTTACATCACCGAGCCGCGCGACCCCGAATAGGTCGCAGCCCCCGAGTTTCGGTCTGGACCCCCTATGCGACTCACCTCCTGGAAGGAGACCGGCCTGTCGTGGGGTAAAAAAGGAGAGCTGACCGGACTCCAAACATGCATCAAAACCCTGGTGGACAAGAAGCTCAAACTTGTCAATGTAGTCCAGGTTATGCTCACCCGCTTGATCCTCCCGTGCCAACAACGGGCCTTCAACCTATGGGAGTTCGACCCGGCGCGGCACCAAACTTTGAACAGGCTCTTTGACACGACGTACAAAGATGCCTGGAAGGTGCTTTTCAAGGGCGTCGTGGCTCCCACATCCGCTACTGAGGATCGCGGATTCAGTGCGCAACGTCACGCTCTTGTGGTAAGCTGCTTTTTACTTTTACAGGGTATCAGTGTTTCATAGGTTGACTCCATGCAGGATCTAAACTCCCTTTCCTTTGACAGGATTGGCAGGTGACGTCCGGACAGATCAACTATCCGGCTCCTTTGCCCGAAGGCCCAACGGACGCTCAATTGGCGAAGCTGCTGGTTCCGGCACCCTATGTGGTGCCGGAGAAGAAGGCTAAGAAGAAGGCCACGGGGACTCGAAAGAGTGCCCGACACCCGGAGGTGTCGGATTCATCATCCGATGAATCCAAGACGCACTCCTCCCATGAAAATGAGGAGGAGGAAGAAGAGACCCCTCCCCCTCCAGCGGGGGAAGGGAAGAAAAGGAAGGCCGCCCCAACTGGGGAGGTCGAAGGGTCCAAGAAGGGGAGAACCCCTCCACTGGACTACTCCACCAACGCCGATGACGGTGAAGAGGAGTGGTCGCCCAGGGCCAAGCCCCTGGCGAAATCGTAAGTATCCGGATACCGGAGTGATTTCATAGTATTCATTTATTGCACAACTTTCCCTTATGTCGAATATGTTTATGCATCCCACCCAAAGACCGACTCGACGCGTCGTTGAGCGGCTCACTGGACTCGTCGGACGTGAACTCGCTGCCGACGGCTTCCTCCCCCCGCCCTACGGATGACACCGAAGTGTTGTCCCAACAGGTTCCAATCCGAGAGGAGGTGTTCCTGGAGGCGCCGCAAGGCGACCTCCCGGACTCCAGGAGTAAAGGGGACGAAACCCCCCAGGGCTCCAGGTCCGGCCCTAGGCTGGACACCGCTCCGGAACCTTTAAAGGTTCCAGAGTCCGGCGGGGGTCCTCCTTCCAAGAGGAGCAAGCCCACCGCACCGGTGACCTCCGTCCAACCGGAGGCGCCGGACAATATGTTGGAGGCGCTCCAAGGCGCCTCCATCGACGAGGGGCACCGCACTATCATGAGTGCGGTGATCCGGAAGGTTTAGTCCGCCAAAAGCGGACTGACTGAAGCTTGTACAAGCCTTTTAACAGGCTTTGAGGTAAGTAAAGAATGTGTAAGTAACATTACCACATAGATAGTAGCCCCTGATGCTCTATTTGTCCTTCGGGAAGAAAAGCCGAATAGAGGATCAAATAAAATTCGCAGGAGTCTAACAAAAGGAGTCAATATGCGTGTGCAGGCTTCCCTGCTGGCGTCCGCCGCACTGACTGCGGAAGTGGACGTGCTAAAGCATAACCTCGAGCGGTCCGAGCAAGAGCTCGGACGTGCCAAGAAGTAGCTCGAGGACAATGAAGGTAAGAAATACCTTGTTTAAATTAAATATATATATATAAAGGTGCAATTGCAAAAAATGACAGGATTATCGTGGCTATTGTAGGGACCACGTCTGAGGTGGCGACCTTGAAGCAAGCGCTGCTTGAGGCCGAGAAGAGGTCGGCCGCGGAGCGCACTGAGAGAGAAAAGTATGAGGCCGAGGTTGGCAAGGTGCGGCAAGAGCTCCAGGCTCTCATGGAAAAACATGAGAGTTTGGAGCGTGACTCAAGGACGCGAGCGTCCGAGCTCGCGGCGGCTACTGAAAGTGCCAAGTCTGCCAAGGCCGAATCCCAGAAGACCCTCCAGGAGTTGGATGAGGTGAAGAAGATAGCGGCGGGTAAGGTATTCTTTATGCAAAGTAAACACATAAGCGTGAGTTACTTGTTAGTTATCCGAATCCGGAGTTCTCCAGGCGCGTTCGCAGATCTTCCCCGGAGTATATCTAATGCCTCCGCATTCTATCGAGCCGAGGAGGGCAGCTCGACGGAGAAGGTGTTCTGGTCTCAGTACGCTGAGGCCGGACACCCCGTGCCCCCGAGCGACCAGTTGAAGCAACTGGTCGAGCTCCACAAGGCGGCCAAACAGGCCATGAAGGGCCTCATAGTTCGGTTGTGGCCTGGAGAGGCTCAGCCTGGGAGCTACTTTGGGCTGGTGCGGCGGCTGGTGGAGGCCTGTCCAAGGCTCGAGGTCATCAAGCGCTCCGTCTGCATTAAAGGTGCCCGTAGGGCCCTTACCCGTGCGAAGGTGCACTGTGGTGAGCTGGATGTTGAGAAGCTGGTGAAGGACGGGCCACCGCCGGGGAAAGAGCACCGCAAGCCCGAAGATTATTATAAGGATGTTCTGAAGGGTGCCCGCCTTGTGGTGGATGAATGTTCTATGGATGTAATGTTTGAGTAAAACTCGCTCGTTTTATCCTGTGCGCTGGAAACTTGTTCATATGCGCTTAAGCAATGCTGTTTGAATTTAAAATATTACCTTCTATGCGGTTGTTTATCAATTCTGAGAGATGGCGAGTCGTCGGCTTCTTCCCCCGTGCTGCTAGTGCTGGGGTGTTTGGGGACAAACCTGAGGGCTCTTTTTCCCATGTTTGGGTCCTTGGAGGGAGGCGCTCAGCCCAACGAACAAGGCAATCCGACTATAATGCGTGAACACTCTCACTTAGCCATAGAATTCTATAATTTTAAATTTCGGCTAAGCCCCTGGTATTCGGAAGACCGAGTTCGGGGCGCTATCCACGCCTTGGCCGGACAGAGCCGGCTCCTCGCCCTAAGCGACATAAGTCTTGAAGGACTCGAAAAGACCTCTCGAACAGCGACCAGCTCTCGCCTCATCATGACGGTCAGTTTTAGCTTTCTCCACTGAGGTGCTCAACCCAGCTCAACCGGGGCACAATCGTAGTGGTTCTCCTAGTGCTACCTTAGCCGATATAGCGGAATGTAAGGCACCAAAACATAGGAGCCGGGCAAACCCAACTATTGACCCAAGACATGATTCGGAGCCAATGCATATAATGCTATAAGTTCGGGGTGCCGCACTTGTTAAAGTGTTCGGACTTCTCACACCATGTTGAGGGGTACTGAAGCCCCTGGCGTATTTTGGCCGTACCAAAGTGTACGGGTGCAACATGTCGTTAAGGAACATATATAAATATATAAAAAAAAGTAATGCAAAAATAGACAAAAGCTATGCATTGTTTATTAAAGAGGGTTGCGATCAAAGCAGAATGATACAATTAATGCGATAAGCAAAAGGTTGGACTATTTAACATGTCCGCTCCAGGGGCAAGCTGCGGAATAATATGCGAAACAGGTATACTGCTCATGATAGAAACCACCTGGGAGTTCCATAATGCGGCGTGGCTTGTCTGCTTCCCTGGTTCTTGCATCATTTGTGCGGCAATTGAACTGCCGAACAGGCCTTCCGAAGAGTGGAGTCCTGAAAGTAAGAGAAAATTAAAAAATTGGCAGCCCCTGGTGCGGTTTAAGCCGTGTTTCGGGCGTGCCGTGATGGTGCCCCTCCCCCTGTGCCCATGGCATCTCTATAGCGTAGTTATGTACGCGAAGTACTAGCGTCGCCTTTTTGCGAGGGTTGGGGTTGGGGCCGCATTGCTACGCCTGCTCGGATCGTGCCAGGCGGTCTTGTTGTAGGTTACTCCGGGCGCGCTTGACGGTGTTCGGTCATTTACTAGCCGGACTGGAGAACTGCCTGGAGAGGCTACTTTGTACTTCCGCTGCAAGGGCCGTCATGTGATCCTCCATTCGGAGGGAGCGTTCGGTGTTTCCATTGACCGTAATTACTCCTCGAGGGCCTGGCATCTTGAGCTTAAGGTATGCGTAATTCAGTACCGCATTGAACTTGGCGAATGCGGTTCGCCCGAGCAGTGCGTGATAGCCACTGCGAAACGGGACTATGTCGAAGATTAACTCCTTGCTTCGGAAATTATTCGGAGATCCGAAGACCACTTCAAGTGTGACTGAGCCTGTACAGTTGGCCTCTACACCTGGTATTATGCCTTTAAGGGTCATTTTGGTGGGCTTAATCCTTGAGGGATCTATGCCCATTTTCTGCACTGTATCCTGGTAAAGCAGGTTCAGGCTGCTGCCGCCGTCCATAAGGATTCTAGTGAGATGAAATCCGTCAATAATTGGGTCTAGAACCAATGCAGCGAATCCGCCATGATGGGTGCTAGTGGGGTGGTCCCTTCGATCAAAGGTGATCGGGCAGGAGGACCATGGGTTGAACTTTGGGGCGGCTGGCTCTATCGCGTATACGTCCCTTAACGCGCGCTTCCGCTCCCTCTTGGGGATGTGGGTTGCGTATATCATGTTCACCGTCCGCACTTGTGGGGGAAAACCCTTATGTCCACTATTGTTCGGCGGCTGGGGCTCCTCGTCGTCATCGCTATGCAGCCCCTTGTCTTCGTTTTCGGCGTTTAACTTGCCTGCCTGCTTGAACACCCAACAATCCCTGTTGGTGTGATTGGCCGGCTTTTCGGGGGTGCCATGTATCTAGCATAAGCGGTCGAGTATTCGGTCCAAACTGGACGGGCCCCTAGGATTCCTTTTGAATGGCTTCTTCCGCTGACCGGATTTAGAGCCTCTGAATCCGGCGTTAACTGCCGTGTCCTCAGCATTGTCGCCGTTAATGCGGTGCTTCTGCTTGTTGCGACGTGACCTACCACTAATGTCCCTGGTGTCCGAACTACTAGGGTTCTTGGTTATATTGTTGCTACGAGCAAGCCAACTGTCTTCTCCCACGCAAAAGCGGGTCATGTGTGTCGTGAGTGTTGCCATAGATTTTGGCTTTTCCTGTCCAAGGTGTCGGGCCAGCCACTCGTCGCGAATATTGTGCTTGAAGGCTGCTAGGGCCTCAGCGTCCGGACAGTCGACTATTTGATTTTTCTTTGTTAGGAACCGTGTCCAGAATTGCTTGGCCGATTCATCTGGCTGCTGAATTATGTGACTTAGGTCATCGGCGTCTGGGGGTCGCACATAAGTGCCCTGGAAATTGTCGAGGAATGTGGCTTCCAGGTCCTCCCAACAATTGATTGATCCTGTTGGCAAGCTGTTAAGCCAATGCCGAGCTGGTCCTTTAAGCTTGAGTGGGAGGTATTTGATGGCGTGGAAATCATCGCCACGGGCCATGTGGATATGAAGGAGATAATCCTCAATCCATACCGCAGGATCTGTTGTGCCATCATATGATTCGATGTTTACAGGTTTGAAACCCTCGGGGATTTGATGATCCATTATTTCGTCTGTGAAGCAGAGTGGGTGTGCGGCACCTCTGTACTGGGCTATATCATGATGTAGCTCCAGTGAGCCTTGTCTACAGTGTTCGGCCCTGCCGAACTTGTGGCCGGCGTGACGGATGCCGTCTCGAGCCGTGGGGCGCCCACGCGATCCATAGATCGATCTTGTTTGTCTAGCCTTGTCCTCCAACATATCTCGTAAGTCCGGCGCATATTCCCGTGCCTTGGTACGGGGTGCGGCTTGAGTGGAGGGCCGAGAGGCCTCTCTGTCGCGGCCACGAGGTGGCCGGTCGGCCGCATCAAGTGCTTCCTCCTCTAATTGGGGTAGCAACCTGCGCTTTGGGTAGCTCTTGGAGGGGCGTTCGAGTTTATGCTCTTCGGCCGCAAGGACTTCGGTCCATCTGTCGACTAGCAAATCTTGATCAGCTCTAAGTTGTTGCTGTTTTTTCTTGAGGCTTCTTGCCGTGGCCATAAGCCTGCGTTAAAAACGCTTTTGCTCGACGGGATCCTCTGGCACGACGAATTCGTCGTCGTCGAGGCTTGCCTCGTCTTCGGAGGGAGGCATATAATTATCGTCCTCGACCTCTCTGTCCGCCACTCTCTCATGAGGGCTGGTTTCTCCATCCTCCTGTGCTAAATCTTGCTGGAGGGGGTTTTCTTCGGCGCTTTCCGGAGTATTATTATCTCCCGTGCTGGAATCGCCATGTTTGTTTTGGTGGGATTTTGAGCGGCGCCGCTGATGCCGGCGCTTAGGCTGTTTCTTGGAGGGGTCATCCTCCGTTGTTCCGTCGCCATCTCCCTCTTTTGGGGTGTCCACCATGTATATGTCATACGACGAGGTGGCTTTCCAGGGCCTAATAGGCGCTGGTTCTTCATCATCTCCTTCATCGGCGTCCATATCGTCGATGTCTCCGGAGTCGAAGTCGAGCATGTCGGTTAAGTCGTCGACAGTGGCTACAAAGTGGGTGGTGGGTGGGCTTTGAATTTCTTCATCGTCTGAATCCCAACCCTGCTAGCCGCAGTCCGGCCAGGGCTCTCCTAATAAAGAGAGAGACTTCAGTGACTTCAGAATATCGCCAAAAGGCGAGTGCTGAAAGATGTCCGTGGCAGTGAACTCCATGATCGGCACCCAATCGGATTCGATTGGCAGGGGTGCGGAGGGTTTGGAGTCCGAAGAGGAGTCCGGCTCCTTGGAGTCACGAGTCTCGCAGAGTACGGGGCTGGTGTTCGGCTCAATCGTTGTTGGGATCGCAGCCCCCGAGGCGGCGTCCAATCGCCCATCCTTGATCGGCGCAGTTGGCTCCAAATTAAGGATCGGAGCCGATGCGGGTGCGGCCTCCAGGGAACTGTTCGGCGGCAGAGCTAGATCATGCTCGTCGGGACAGTGTGGCGCGCTTGGCAGTGGCTCGAATCCATCGAGGATCAAGTCCCCGTGGATGTCAGCCGTGTAGTTTAAACTTCCGAATCTGACCTGACGGCCAGGGGCGTAGCTTTTGATCTGCTCCAGATGGCCAAGTGAATTGGCCCGCAGTGCAAAGCCGCCGAAGATGAAGATCTGTCCGGGGAGGAAGGTCTCACCCTGGACTGCATCGCCATTGATGATCGTAGGAGCCATCGAGCCTGACGGTGACGAAACAGAGGAACTCTCAATGAAAGCACCAATGTCGGTGTCAAAACCGGCGGATCTCGGGTAGGGGGTCCCGAACTGTGCGTCTAGGCTGGATGGTAACAGGAGGCAAGGGACACAAAGTTTTATCCAGGTTCGGGCCCTCTCGATGGAGGTAAAACCCTACATCCTACTTGATTAATATTGATGATATGGGTAGTATAAGAGCAGATCTACCATGAGATCAGAGAGGCTAAACCCTAGAAGCTAGCCTATGGTATGATTGTTGATGTGTATGTTGTCCTACGGACTAAAACCCTCCGATTTATATAGACACCGGATAGGGTTAGGGTTACATAGAGTCGGTTACAATGGTAGGAGATCTGAATATCCGTATCGCCAAGCTTGCCTTCCACGCCAAGGAAAGTCCCTTCCGGACACGGGACGAAGTCTTCAATCTTGTATCTTCATAGTCCAGGAGTCCGGCTGAAGGTATAGTTCGGCTATCCGGACACCCCCTAATCCAGGACTCCCTCAGTCTTGATAACCCACAAGAATAGGGGATCGCAACAATTTTCGATAAGTAAGAGTGTCGAACCCAATGAGGAGCTAAAGGCAGAACAAATATTCCCTCAAGTTCTATTGACCACCGAGACAACTCTACGCACGCTTGATGTTCACTTTACCTAGAACAAGTATGAAACTAGAAGTACTTTGTAGGTGTTGTTGGATAGGTTTCCAAGATAATAAAGATTACATAAATAAAAAAGTAAAGAATCAATAAAGTAAATATAGCGAGTGTGGAAAAGTGGTGGTAGGAGTTGTGAAATTGTCCCTAAGCAATTGACTACTTTACTAGACCGATTGCAAGTTTCATGTGGGAGAGGCCGCTGCTAGCATGTCATCCCTGACTTGGAATTCTATGCACTTATGATTGGAACTATTAGAAAGCATCCGCAACTACTAACGTTCATTAAGGTAAAACCCAACATAGCATTAAGATATATTGGTCCCCCTTCAATCCCGTATGCATCAATTTCTATGCTAGGCTGAAGCTTCTATCACCCTTGCCCTCCAATACATAGTCCTATCAACATACAACTCACCCTATGGTGTGATCCACGCGTGCGCTCATATGATGGGCACCAAAGGACAGCAACATAACCACAAGCAAATTAAATCAATCATAGAAATTCATCAACCACCGATAGGACAACGAAAATCTACGCAGACATCATAGGATGGCAACACATCATTGGATAATAATATGAAGCATAAAGCACCATGTTCAAGTAAAGGGTACATCAGGTTGCGGGAGAGTGGACCACTGTAGATAGAGGGGGAAGGTGATGGAGATGTTTGTGAAGATGGTGGAGGTGTTGGTGTAGATCGCGGTGATGATGTGATGGGCACGACAGCGTTCCAGCGCCACCGAAAGAGAAGGGGGGAGGGGGCCCCTTCGTCTTCTTCTTCCTTGACCTCCTCCCTAGATGGGAGAAGGGTTTCCCCTCTGGTCCTTGGCCTCCATGGCATGGGAGGGGCGAGAGCCCCTCCGAGATTGGATCTGTCTCTCTGTCTCTCTCTGTTTCTGCGTTCTCAGATTCTGCCCTTTCACCGTTTCTTATATTCCCGGAGATCCGTAACTCTGATTGGGCTGAAATTTTAACACTATCTCTATCCAGATATTAGCTTTCTTGTGGCGAAATAAGGGCATCAACCGCCTTACGGGGTGGCCACGAGGGTCACGGGCGCGCCTGCCCCCTGGGGCGCGCCGCCTGCCTCGTGGCCCCCTCGGGCACCGTCCCATGTGGATTTTTCTTCCCAAAATCATATTTATTCCAAAAAAATCTTCATCAGTTTTTATCCCGTTTGAACTCCGTTTGATATGTATATTCTGCGAAACAAAAAACATGCAACAAACAGGAACTGGCACTGGGCACTGGATCAATATGTTAGTCCCAAAAATAGTATAAAAAGTTGCCAAAAGTATATGAAAGTTGTAGAATATTGGCATGGAACAATCAAAAATTGTAGATACGACGGAGACGTATCACTCCACACATCGACTGCTATCCAACATGCATCTAGAGTATTAAGTTCATAAGAACAGAGTAACACATTAAGAAAGATGACATGATGTAGAGGGATAGACTCAAGCAATATGATATAAACCCCATCTTTTTTCCTCGATGGCAACAATACAATACGTGCCTTGCTGCCCCTGCTGTCACTGGGAAAGGACACCGTAAGATTGAACCCAAAGCTAAGCACTTCTCCCATTGCAAGAAAGATCAATCTAGTAGGCCAAACCAAACTGATAATTCAAAGAGACTTGCAAAGATAACCAATCATACATAAAAGATTTCAGAGAAGAATCAAATATTGTTCATAGATAAACTTGATCATAAACCCACAATTCATCGGATCTCGACAAACACACTGCAAAAAGAGTTACATCGAATATATCTCCAAGAAGATCGAGGAGAACTTTGTATTGAGATCCAAAGAGAGAGAAGAAGCCATCTAGCTAATAACTATGGACCCAAAGGTCTATGGTAAACTACTCACACATCATCAGAGAGGCTATGGTGTTGACGTAGAAGCCCTCCGTGATCGATTCCCGCTCCAGCGGAGCACCGGAAAAGGCCCCAAGATGAAATCTCTTGGGTACAGAAGGTTGTGGCCGGGTAAATAGGGTTTCGTGGTGCTCCTGCATGTTTTCAGGGTATATTGATATATATAGGAGGAAGAAGTAGGTCGGTGGAGCTACGAGGGGCCCACGACGGTGGGGGCGCACCCAGGGGGACAGGCATGCCTCCTTGCCTCGTGGCCTCCTTGTTGATTTCTTGACGTCTACTCCAAGTCCCCTGGATCATGTTTGTCCTAAAAATAATTCTACTGAAGGTTTTATTCCGTTTGGATTCCATTTGATATTCCTTTTCTGCAAAACACTGAAATAGGCAAAAAAAATAGCAATTTGCATTGGGCCTTGGGTTACTAGGTTAGTCCCAAAAATAATATAAAAGTGTATAAATAAGCCCATTAACATCCAAAACAGATAATATAATAGCATGGAACAATAAAAAATTATAGATATGTTGCAGATGTATCAAGCATCCCCAAGCTTAATTCCTGCTCGTCCTCGAGTAGGTAAATGATAAAAACAGAATTTTTGATGTGGAATGCTACCTAGCATAATTCTAATGTAATTTTCTTTATTGTGGCATGAATGTTCAGATCCGAAAGATTCAAAGACAAAAGTTTAATATTGACATAAAAACAATAATACTTCAATCATACTAACTAAGTGATGACCCACAAGTATATGGGATCTATCGTAGTCCTTTCGATAAGTAAGAGTGTCGAACCCAACAAGGAGCAGAAGGAAATGATAAGCGGTTTTCAGCAAGGTTTTGTGATAAGATAATTTGTAATGAGCAACAAGTAACAAAAGTAAATAAAGTGCAGCAAGGTGGCCCAATCCTTTTTGCAGCAAAGGACAAGCCTGGACAAACTCTTATATAGATACAAGCGGTCCCGAGGACACATGGGAATATCATCAAGCTAGTTTTCATCATGTTCATATGATTCGCGTTCGGTACTTTGATAATTTGATATGTGGGTGGACCGGTGCTTGGGTACTGTCCTTCCTTGGACAAGCATCCCACTTATGATTAACCTCTATTGCAAGCATCCGCAACTACAACAAAAGTATTAAGGTAAACCTAACCATAGCATGAAACATATGGATCCAAATCAGCCCCATACGAAGCAACGCATAAACTAGGGTTTAAACTTCTGTCACTCTAGCAACCCATCATCTACTTATTACTTCCCAATGCCTTCCTCTAGGCCCAAATAATGGTGAAGTGTCATGTAGTCGATGTTCACATAACACCACTAGAGGAGAGACAACATACATCTCATCAAAATATCGAACAAATACCAAATTCACATGACTACTAATAGCAAGACTTCTCCCATGTCCTCATGAACAAACGTAACTACTCACAAAGCATATTCATGTTCATAATCAGAGGGGTATTAATGTGCATATAGGATTTGAACATATGATCTTCCACCAAGTAAACCAACTAGCATCAACTACAAGGAGTAATCAACACTACTAGCAACCTACAAGTACCAATCCTAGACTTAGAGACAAGAATTGGATACAAGAGATGAACTAGGGTTTGAGAGGAGATGGTGCTGATGAAGATATTGATGGAGATTGACCCCCTCCCGATGAGAGGATCGTTGGTGATGACGATGGTGATGATTTCCCCCTCCCGGAGGGAAGTTTCCCCGGCAGAGCAGCTCCGCCAGAGCCCTAGATTGGTTCCGCCAAGGTTCCGCCTCGTGGCGGCGGAGTCTCGTCCCGAAAGCTTGCTTATGATTTTTTCCTCAACGAAAGACTCCATATAGTAGAAGATGGGCATCGGAGGGCCACCAGGGGCCCACGAGGCAGGGGGCGCGCCCAGGGGGGTAGGGCGCGCCCCCACCCTCGTGGCTGGTGAGTGGCCCCCCTCTGGTACTTCTTGCACTCAGTGTTTTTTATATATTCTAAAAATAACTTCTGTGAAGTTTCAGGACTTTTGGAGCTGTGCAGAATAGGTCTCTAATATTTGCTCCTTTTCTAGCCCAGAATCCCAACTACCGGCATTCTCCCTCTTTATGTAAACCTTGTAAAATAAGAGAGAATAGGCATAAGTATTGTGGCATAATGTGTAATAACAGCCCATAATGCAATAAATACCGATATAAAAGCATGATGCAAAATGGACGTATCAACTCTCCCAAGCTTAGACCTCGTTTGTCCTCAAGCGAAAGCCGAAATCGAAAAATATGTCCACATGTTTAGAGATAGAGGTGTCGATAAAAATAAAATACAGACATGAGGGCATCATGATCATTCTTAGAATAGCAGCTTATATAATTATTGTCATATGATCTCTTATGCTAGAGTAACAATTCAATCACAATTTCAAGTATGAATCATTAACTTCATTGAAAACTAACAAACTATAATCTCAGTCATTGAAGCAATTGCAATTTATCATAACATAGGAAAGAGTCAATATAAGAGCTTTTCAGCAAGTCCACATACTCAACCATCTTTTAGTCTTTCACAATTGCTAACACTCACGCAATATTTATGGGTATGAAGTCTTAATCGGACACAGAGAAAGATAGAGTCAATATAATGTCGGTGTCAAAACCGGCGGATCTCGGGTAGGGGGTCCCGAACTGTGCATCTAGGCGGATGGTAATAGGAGGCAGGGGACACGATGTTTTACCCAGGTTCGGGCCCTCTTGATGGAGGTTAAAACCTACGTCCTGCTTGATTAATATTGATGATATGGGTAGTACAAGAGTAGATCTACCACGAGATCAGAGAGGCTAAACCCTAGAAGCTAGCCTGCGGTATGATTGTATGTTGTGATTGTTGTCCTACGGACTAAAACCCTTCGGTTTATATAGACACTAGAGAGGGTTAGGGTTACACAGAGTCGGTTACAATGGTAGGAGATCTACATATCTGTATCGCCAAGCTTGCCTTCCACGCCAAGGAAAGTCCCTTCCAGACACGGGACGAAGTCTTCAATCTTGTATCTTCATAGTCCAGGAGTCCGGCCGAAGGTATAATCCGGCTATCTGGTCACCCCCTAATCCAGGACTCCCTCAGTAGCCCCTGAACCAGGCTTCAATGATGACAAGTCCGGCGCGCAGATTGTCTTTGGCATTGCAAGGCGGGTTCCTCCTCCAAGTACTTCATAGAAGATTTTGAACACAAGGATAGTGTCCAGCTCTGCAAAATAAGTTTCCACATATTGCCATAGAGAGAATAATATTTACACAAATCTAATCTGCTGACGTATTCCGTAGCGTGACATCACACCACGTCCAAGTCTTTATTCGAATCGTTTTACTGTCCCATCTCAGCGCATTTAGCGAGGCGGTTTCCTTGGCACCTCTTGTCAAAGCAGAGATCGTGTCCCCTTATTCCGGGATTCTCATCAATACGGGCGTGGGTAACCCAACCGCACATGTTGGTATGTTTTCTCGATCAAAGGCGAGTCCCAAACGGTCACGGGGAGGGCCCTTGGTATTCAGCCTCTTATAAAGAGACCAAGGCCGTACTCCTTTCTTTCAATCTCAAACGAGTTCGCCCTTCGCCTCGAGTTCCAACACCCAAGGCTCCAGATTTCAGGCGCTTTGGACCTTCGACAATGTCCGGTTCCGACCTTTGAGGCGGATGGATGCCCTCCTCCGTCACGGAGGAGGACGTGTTGAAGTTGAGAGAGGCCAGGTTCTTGACCGGCGAAATCTGGCATAGGCTGCCTGCTCAAGGGCAGGTCATTCCCACTCCCAAGCCTGGTGAGAGTGTGGTGTTCATGTCTCACTTCCTTCGGGGGCTAGGCTTCTCGACGGATCCCTTCGTGAGGGGCTCATGTTTTATTATGGGCTAGAATTTCACGACTTAGCTCCGGAGTCCATCCTCCATATTTCTTCATTCATTGTCGTGTGTGAAGCCTTCCTCTGTATTACTCCTCACTTTGGACTATGGCTCAAGACCTTCAAAGTAGAGCCGAAGATGATCGAGGGACGGCACGCGGAGTGCGGAGGTGCTTTTATAAGCAAGAATGCTGGTGCTCCATGGCTCGAGGGCTCTTTTCAAGAGGAGTCCAGCTTATGGCAACGAGAGTGGTTTTACATCACCGCTCCTAGGAGCGCCAAGTGGGTCGCGCCACCTGCCTTTCACTCGGGTCCCCACCACAGCTGGCGTCATGGGTCAATAAAGGACTGGACTGGGGGCCGTCCAAGGACGTGCCCTTGTTGCAGGGCCGCATTCAAGATCTCCTAGAAAGAGATATCAGTCTGGTCGTGGTGACACAAGTTATGCTGATTCGCTGAGCTCTGCCCTGCAAATGTCGCCCCCTCCGCCTGTGGGAGTTCCATCCGGAGGGACCACGAGCTCTCCAACATTTTATGGGTCCGACGCCCATGGAGATGTACAACCGTGGAGATGTACAACCTCAGTCTGGTCGTGTCTGATCCGCAACCGCCCGGATACTCAAGTAAGTAACCTTGTGCCCGGACTCGCTATCCATATATTTATCATAGAATTGCCCTTAAAAGAGCTATCCTTTAAACAGGAGTGGATAGCGAAAGCAAAGCTAATCAGGTGTCCGGCCCCCCTCCCTGAGACCACGCCGGGTCCCGTGCTAGTCGGGATGTTGGAGGTTGTGCCTTTAGAGGAAAGCAAGGGAGGGGACAAGGAAGCTACGGCCTCCTCGAAGGAGGCTGTTTGGAAAGGAGGAATCGAAAATTCCTCTCCTTTGGGGAAGAAGAGGACTGCCTCTGAAGACCCGGAGACCATGGCCTCAAAGCGGGGGGAGAAATCTTCGCCAGAGGGTCCTATGCTGGGGGATACTTCGGCCGAATTATGCCCTCAAGGGGATCAGCCCTCCACCGAGCCGTAAGTAGAGAGGAGTTTTCTTTTTAAGAAATGAGAGAAATCCTTGCTTTATATCTAAGAAAAGTAATTGAAAATTTACCTTGTAGCTCGGACCTTAGCCCTTCTCAACAGAGCTCGTCTTCGGGGGATCTTCTTTTGGAGATAATGGAGAGTGGAACGCCTCCCCCTGCCGTACCGCCTTGCAAGGCGGTCGACCCTGAGGTATCGTCGCAGAGGGTTTCTCCAAATCCAGCAGGGCCGGAAGGTAGTCATATGGCCCCCCAAAGCCCTCTGTGTCCGGCCTTCGAAAAGGGCCATCGGACGAGTCCGACACCGTCTGGTGCGCGGTTGGAGGAGCTGAAGGATCTGCTAGGGCGAGCATCTATCTCAGAGGAGCACCGTGCATTGATGGGTACGGTGATTGAGAGGATTTCATCCGCGGAGAGCGGATTGCACGAGGCCGTCAGGAGTTTACTGACAGGTTTTGAGGTACGCGAAATAATGTACCCTTTTTGGACAGTTGCGCATAAATAAGATGCGCCCTGTGTAGATAGTAGCCCCTGAGACTCTATGCATTGTCAAAAGTGACGGCGCACAGAGGATCATAATCCCAGGTCTAATATGCCGCCTTCATTCATAGGTGGCGAAGTGTCCGGTGGCCAGCCGGACTGATAAATTTGCCGAGCTAAAGCGGCAACTTGACGTGGCAGATGCCGACATTGCGCTTGTCAACAAGCGGCTTGACGAGGCACAAGGTATGTAATTCCTCCGGCGGCACCTGGTAAGAGGAGCTTTATGCCAGTATCTTACAATGTGTGCGCTTGATGCAGATGGTGCTGCTGCCATGGAGAATCTTCGGGCGGAACTTGCCTGAGCCAAAGAGCAAGCCAGGAAAAGTGATGCGGCTGCCGGAAAGGCAATTGAAGAGCTGAAAGCCGAACAGGCTGCTCACTGCCGAAGCAAGAAGGAAATGGCCGAGATGGCTGTGAAGCTGAAGAGCGCTGCTGACCGTTGCAAGCTTCTTGAAAAAGAAGATCAGGCGGAACGGACGGACCTGGAGAAGGCCGTTGCCGATGCCAAGGATGCTCGCTCTGCGATGAGAGCTATGAAGGAGGAGCTGCGTCAGGCCGGAGAGATCGCAGCTGGAAAGCCCTTTATGCTGCGGAGGAAGTTCTGTGATCCTAAACATGCTCCATTAGACCGGATGTGGAGTACGACAGACACCTATCTGGATTTGGCAGCGAGTGCCGCAGATGCGGCCGAACACTTCCGAGATCAAGAAGATCGCAAAGTGGAAAAGCTCTTTTGGTCGCAGTTCCACAATCCGGAGCATCCACTGTCATTAGCCGATCGTTTGGCCGAATGGGCCGAGCTAAATAGGTTGTCCGGACTCGCCATGAAGTATGTCATGAGTCATCTGTGGCCAGAGAGGCCAGAGCCGAAAAGTTATTTCAACTTGGTGCAGCAGTTCCTTGGTGTGGTGCCGCATATCAATGCGATGAAGAGGTCAGCGTGCATAGAGGGTGCGCAGATGGCTCTTGCCCGTGTCAAGACATACTGGGCAGAAATGGAGGCCACCGTTGTTGCATCCCCAGACTCGGGTGGAAGCCGAGTACCTGCCGAGCACTATTTTCAGGAAGTTCTGCAGGGCGCTCGTTTAATAGAGACGCGGTGCTCTAAGGATACTATATTCGAATAGCATATATTATTGTAAAACAATATTTTGATAAATTGTAGAGGCTTTTTATACTTGTGCCTGCAAGTATTATAATACCTCCTATGCGTTCGTTTAACATATATGTATATATAATCTGAAAGATGGCAGTCATCGGCTTCAGCACCCACGCACATAATGCGGGGGTGTTCGCAGAAGGCGCATTTTCACACTTGATCCAACGTCTTGGTCCTACAAAGGAGGTGATAGCGCAGCGAACTAGGCAATCGGACTATGATGCTTTATCACTTTCACTTAGCCATAGGAGTTTGACAGTGAGGCTACTTATATAGCCCCTGGTGGCGCCTGCGCTCGCCCGAACTCGGGGCGCGTATGTGCCTGGCCGGGAAATGGCCCTTCGTTAATGCGGAGGAATCCTAAAGATTCTGGTAAGTCATCGAGTGGTTGACCAGTCACACGCTATATCATGATAGTCAGTTTTCGGCTTTCTCTACCGAGGTGCTCGCCTAGCCGAACCGGGGCACAATCGCAGTAGTTCTCCTGGTGCCGCCTTAGCCGATAGAGCGGAACGTAAGGTAGCAAAACACAGGAGCCGGGCAAACCCAACATTTGACCAAAGACATGATTCGGAGCTGATGCATATAAGGCCAAACTCACGACGCCGAACACTCCCTAAGGTATTCGGTCTTTATGAGGGCGGGCGGGATAACGCCCTTAGTAATAAGCCCCTAGTGTCCAGGTACGCGCAAAACTCTAACGTGGCCACATGCCAAAACGCCAGCCTCCTCCTTGGTTATACCAAGAAACCAGGGGATGTGTATCAACAAGAGACAGTAAAAAAGGTTTACGCAGGGTCTTAATCTGAAAAGAATCCTTGGAACGGGTCCCTGCTGCACGTCTGCGCCTGTGTCTCCGTTGTGCCGTATCCTGGACGGGCGTAGCACGGTGTTCATCTGTAAAAGAGAGGAACTTAGTTAAAGAAAGATCGTGCCGAACATGAGTTATACTAAATAAACAAAGTATAAATCGAAATGGGTAAAATTGAGCTTTATTGTCTCTTGTTTTATATGCGCGGAGCCCCTAGTACAGGGGTATACGGCTATTAAGCCTTTATCAATTGTATGTTTATGCCGGACTCGTCTAGCCGTGTCCGTGGTCTTGACGACCTGTTTAGGTGCTTTGGCTGGTGAAGCCGCTTTATTGTGGGGCTGTCAAGGCAGCCGCACTGTCTTCCGCGCGGGAGGAACACTCAATGTTTTCCCTTTAATGAGATGATGCCTCGTGGACCGGGCATCTTAAGCGTAAGAGATGCATAATGCGGTATTGCGTTAAAGCGGGCGAAAGCTTCGCGTCCCAGCAGTGCTTGATAGCTACTTGAGAATGGGGCGATGTGGAAAGTTAGCTGTTCGCGACGGAAGTTATCGGGGGAGACGAACATAACTTCTAGCCAGAGAGAACCCATGCAACGGGCATCCGGGCCTGGAGTTACCCCTTGAAAGGAGGTTTTGCTATGGCGAATTTTTGTTGGGTCTATCCCCATGTTGCGGATTGTGTCCTGGTATAACAGGTTTAGACCACTGTCGCCGTCCATCAGGACATTTGTAAAGTGGAGTCCGTCGATTATTGGATCTAATACCAAGGCAGTCCAGCCTGCGTTCCGGATACTTCTAGAGTAATCCTGATGGTCGAAGGTGATCGGTTTTAACAACCATTGGCGAGACTCCTTTGGGATAGGTCGTATGGCGCGTATCTCTGTTGGCGCCATTCTGTTCGTCACATGAAGTAAGTTTACTGTTTTGACTTCTTGTGGGAAATCCTTTTGTTTCCTGGTGCTCTGCTTGTGGGGTTCGTCATTGTCCTCACTTGGTGTGTCGAGCCCCTTGTGTTCGGCGTTGAGTTTGCCGGATTGCTTGAAAACCCAACAATCTCTGTGGGTATGGTTCGCAGGCTTCCCGAGAGTACTGTGTATTTGACATATCTTGTCCAAGATTTTGTTTAAGTTGGATAGCTCGTCCCTATTATCCTTGAGGGGCGGCTTTTTCTGATTCTGCCGCGAGCTTTTGAATCCGGCGTTGACCGCTGTGCTCTTTGGGCTGTTTCTCTTATTCCGACGCTGGTCCTTGCTACGTCCGGGTTTTCGGTTTCCATCCCTAACTTCGGATGTACTTGGGTCCCTGGTGCTACATCTTGCCAACCAGCTGTCCTCTCCTGCGCAAAAGCGGGTCATGAGGCTTGTTAATGTGGCCATTGTTCTTGGATTTTCTTGGCCGAGGTGTCTGGCGAGCCATTCGTCTCGAACGTTATGCTTAAAAGCTGCTAGGGCTTCGGCGTCCGGACAGTCGACTATCTGATTCTTTTTAGTAAGAAATCTGTTCCAGAATTTCCAGGCTGACTCTCCGGGTTGTTGAGTTATGTGACTGAGATCGTCTGCATCCGGAGGGCGGACATAGTTCCCTTGAAAATTTGCCCGGAAAGCATCCCCAAGCTCTTCCCAACTTCTAATGGTGTTTTCGGGAAGGCTTTTGAGCCAATGCCGGGCTGGCCCTTTAAGCTTGAGGGGTAAGTATTTTATGGCGTGGAGGTCATCTCCTCTGGCCATGTGTATGTGGAGGATATAATCCTCGATCCATACCCCAGGGTCTGTTGTTCCGTAGTACGCCTCTATGTTTACGGGTTTGAATTCCGCTGGAAATTCATGGTCCAGCACCTCATCGGTGAAACATAGGGGGTGTGCGGCACCTCTGTATTTGGGTGTGCCGTGATGTTCGGATATTTGTTGTGTTGCATTGCTTACTAGAGCTTGCTTTCTTGGCCCGTAGATAGATCTGGCTGGGCCATCTTTTTGATGTGGATCCTTTGGTGGATCGCGTGCCGGCTTGTGTGCGGCGCCGCTTGCCGCTCCATGCTGGCCATGCGGTTGTCTATCCGACCGGGTGGCTTTCCTATTTTTTTGACTGCGGGGGCTCTAAGGCCTCCTTGTCAAATTCAGGTAGTAGCTTTCGCTTTGGATAGCTTTTTGTGCGGCGACTGCCACCAAATTTGTCTGCGGTGCTGCGTACTTTGCTCCATCTGATTCTGGGTGCATCTTTAGCACTTTTGAGCTTCGGCTTCTGCTTTTTCAGGCTACGTGCAGTGGCGATGAGCCTTTTATGGAGGTTCTTTTGCTCCATGAGCTTATCCGATGTAAGGTCATCCGGACTGTTGTTTTCGCCGGGGATGGGGTGTTCGGTTTGTTTATCCAAGTTGCCCTGTTCGGATGGTTGCTCGAAGGCATGTTCGTCGTCCGCCGGCTCATCCTGCTCTATGGCTGGGTCTGTATGGCTGCTGTCTCTGTCGAGGCGAGGCTTGGAGCGGCGCTTACGTCGCCGCTTTGATTGCTTTTCGAGTGAACGATCCCTCGTTGCATCCCTGTGTTCCTCGTCGTCGCTTCCTTTGGGTGTGTCCACCATGTATACATCATGAGATGAGGTGGCTGTCCAGTGCCTTATAGGTGTTGGTTCATGTTCATCTCCTACATCGTTGTCCATACCGTTAATGTCTTTGGAGTCGAAGTCGAGCACGTCGTTTAAATTATCGACAGTGGCTATGAAGTGGGTGGTGGGTGGGCTTTGAATTTCTTCATCATCCGCATCCCAACCTTGCTGACCATAGTCCAGCCAGGGCGCTCCTGATAAAGAGAGAGAGACTTTAGTGAATTCAGAATATCGCCAAAGGGCGCGCCCAATCGGGTTTGATCGGTAGGGGCGCGGAGGGCTCGGAGTTTGGAGAGGAGTCCGGCTCCTTGGAGTCACGGGCTTCGCAGAGAATAGGGCTGGTGTTCGGCTCGATCGCCGTAGAGATTGCAGCCCCCGAGGCGGTGTCCAACCACCCATCCTCGATTGGCGCAGTTGGCTCCGAATTAAGGGTCGGAGCTGATGCGGGTGCGGCCTCCAGGGCACTGTTCGGTGGCAGAGCTAGATCATGCCCATCGTGATAGTGCAGCGCGCTCGGCTATGGCTCGAATCCGTTGAAGATCAAGTCTCCGTGGATGTCGGTCGTGTAGTTCAAACTTCCAAATCTGACCTGATGGCCAGGGCGTAGCTTTCGATCTGCTCTAGATGGCCAAGCGAATTGGCCCGCAGTGCAAAGCCGCCAAATACAAAGATCTGTTCGGGGAGAAAAGTCTCACCCTGGATCACATCGTCGTTGATGATCGGAGGAGCCATCGGGCCTAAAAGTGACGACACAGAGGAACTCTCAATGAAAGCACCAATGTCGGTGTCAAAACCGGCGGATCTCGGGTAGGGGGTCCCGAACTGTGCGTCTAGGCGGATGGTAACAGGAGGCAGGGGACATGATGTTTTACCAAGGTTCGGGCCCTCTTGATGGAGGTAAAACCCTACGTCCTGCTTGATTAATATTGATGATATGGGTAGTACAAGAGTAGATCTACCACGAGATCAGAGAGGCTAAACCCTAGAAGCTAGCCTACGGTATGATTGTATGTTGTGATTGTTGTCCTACGGACTAAAACCCTTCGGTTTATATAGACAACCGGAGAGGGTTAGGGTTACTACAGAGTCGGTTAAATGGTAGGAGATTCTACATATCCGTATCGCCAAGCTTGCTTCCACAACCAAGGAAAGTCCCTTCCGGACACGGGACGAAGTCTTCAATCTTGTATCTTCATAGTCCAGGAGTCCAGCCGAAGGTATAGTCCGGCTATCCGGACACCTCCTAATCCAGGACTCCCTCAGTCAATATAAGAGCTTTTTAGCAAGTCCACATACTCAACCATCTTTTAGTCTTTCACAATTGCTAACACTCACGCAATATTTATGGGTATGAAGTCTTAATCGGACACAGAGAAAGATAGAGGCTTATAGTTTTGCCTCCCAACGTTTTACCTCAAGGGTAATGTCAACAATAATAGTTCATGAAAACTCACATCCAATTAGCCATATATACCAAGATCCTTCCAACATATTGTTCTTGCCAAAAGATAAAATGTAAAAAGGAAAGGTGAGGATCACCATGACTCTTATGTAAGGTAGGAGATAAATGTAAAAGATAGGCCCTTCGCAGAGGGAAGCAGAGGTTGTCATGCGCTTTTATGGTTGGACGCACAAAATCTTAATGCGAAAGAACGTCACTTTATATTGCCACTTGTGATATGGACCTTTATTATGCAGTCTGTTGCTTTTATTTCTTCCACATCACAAGATCATATAAAGCTTATTTTCTCCCACACTAATAAGTCATACATATTTAGAGAGCAATTTTTTTGCTTGCACCGATGACAACTTACTTGAAGGATCTTACTCAATCCATGGGTAGATATGGTGGACTCTCATGGCAAAACTGGGTTTAGGGTATTTGGAAGCACAAGTAGTATCTCTACTTGGTGCAAAGAGTTTAGCTAACATGAGGGGGAAAGGCAAGCTCAACCATGTTGGATGATCCATGGCAATATAATTTATCTTAGATGTAAGAAAACATAACCCATTACGTTGTCTTCCTTGTCCAACGTCAACTCTTTAGCATATCATATTTTAATGAGTGCTCACAATCATAAAAGATGTCCAAGATAGTATATTTATATGTGAAGACCTCTTTTTCTTTATTACTTCCTATTAATTGCAACGATGACCAAAACTATGTTTGTCAACTCTCAACAACGTTTATTCATCATACTCTTTATATGTGAGCTCATTACTCTCCATAAGATCCTTATGATCTCTTTTATTTCTTTTTATCCTTTTCTCTTTTCTTTTATTAACTCAAGATCATGGAAAAATAATCAAGCCCTTGACTCAACACTAATCTTTATTATATAGCTCACTGACTCGATTACATAGAGGGATCATAAAGCAAAACTCAAAACTAGATCATACCAAAAAACTTTATTCTACTAGATCAAGATATTACTAAAAGGATCGAACTAAGAAAAACGGTAAAGATAGGAGTGTGATGGTGATACGATACCGGGGCACCTCCCCCAAGCTTGCCAGTTGCCAAGAGGAGTGCCCATACCCATATGATTATGTCTCCTTTGTTGGTGAAGAAGGTGATGGTTTTGTTGATGGCGTAGGCTTGTCGTCCCTCTTCCAAGGCATAGGCTCACCATCATATAAGGATGATCGAGTCTCCCGAGTCCTCAAATCTGCAGCCAAACTCATCCTTTTGAGTCTATATTCATACTCACAGTTTTGATTTTGCAGGTCATAGATCTGGGCTTGGAGGTGCTCGATTTTCTCATGAAGCTTGAAGATGGCCTCCCCAATGTCCTTGACGTCCAGCTTGTGGTTGTTGGTGAACTCCGTGATCATAATGTGATTGGAGTCGAGTCCATGCTCCACCATCTCCTGACACTTGAAAACTTGTTGCTCCAATGCCTCGAGCCTTGCCTCCGTGCTTCCGGTCTTCCTTGGTCCCTCAACATCGCAGATGTGCAACAACCCCTCACGCATCTCAATGGTTTGAGGGTGTTGCAGCACCGGCAATACCCATAGGATTTTTATATGCAGTTCTATAGGCCCATAATGCATCATCAAGTTTCTTGGACCAATTCTTTCTAGACCTATTAACAGTCTTTTGCAAAATTAATTTGAGTTCTCTATTACTCAATTCTACTTGACCACTAGACTGTGGGTGATAAGGAGATGCAATTCTATGATTAACATCATACTTAGCAAGCATTTTACGGAAAGCACCATGAATAAAATGTGAACCACCATCAGTCATTAAATATCTAGGGACTCCAAACCTCGGAAAAATAACTTCTTTAAGCATCTTAATAGAGGTGTTATGATCAACACTACTATTTGGAATAGCTTCTACCCACTTAGTAACGTAATCAACATCAACTAAAATATGTGTATATCCATTAGAGGCAGGAAAAGGTCCCATATAATCAAAGCCCCAAACATCAAATGGTTCAATAACAAGTGAATAATTCATAGGCATTTCTTGGCGTCTACTAATATTACCAATTCTTTGACATCCATCACAAGATAAGACAAACTTACGGGCATCCTTGAAAAGAGTAGGCCAATAAAAACTGGATTGCAATACCTTATGTGCAGTTCTATCTCCAGCGTGGTTTCCTCCATAAGCTTCGGAGTGACACTTGCTTAGGATATGTTCCCTGTTCATGCTCAGGTACACAACGTCTAATAACACCATCTACTCCTTCTTTATAAAGATGTGGGTCATCCCAAAAGTAATGTCTTAAATCATAGAAAAACTTTTTCTTTTGCTGGTATGTGAAGCTAGGTGGTATAAATTTAGCAACAATGTAATTAGCATAATCAGCATACCATGGAGCAGTATGAGAAGCATTTATGACATTTAATTGTTCATCAGGAAAGCTATCATCAATAGGTAGTGGGTCATCAAGAACATTTTCCAACCTAGAAAAGTTATCTGCAACGGGGTTCTCGGCTCCCTTTCTATCAATAATATGCAAATCAAATTCTTGTAGCAAGAGAACCCATCTAATAAGTCTAGGTTTAGCATCTTTCTTTTCCATAAGATATTTAATAGCAGCATGATCAGTGTGAATAGTTACTTTAGAATCAACAATATAAGGTCTGAACTTATCACAAGCAAATACAACTGCTAAGAATTCTTTTTCAGTAGTAGCATAATTTCTCTGGGCATTGTCTAGAGTTTTACTAGCATATTGAATAACATTTAATTTTTTATCAACTCTTTGCCCTAGAACAGCACCCACAGCATAATCACTAGCATCACACATAATTTCAAAAGGTAAATTCCAATCAGGTGGTTGAACGATAGGTGCAGAGATTAATGCTTTCTTAAGTATTTCAAATGCTTCTACACAATCATTATCAAAGACGAACGGTATATCTTTTTGTAATAAATTAGTTAGAGACCGAGAAATTTTTGGCAAGTCCTTAATGAACCTCATATAAAAACCGGCATGATCAAGGAAACTTCTTATACCTTTGATGTCCTTGGGACATGGCATCTTTTCAATAGCATCAACTTTAGCTTTATCAACTTTAATGCCTCTTTCAGAAATTTTGTGCCCCAAGACAATACATTCATTAACCATAAAGTGGCATTTCTCCCAATTCAAGACAAGGTTAGTTTCTTCACATCTCTGCAAAACTCGATCAAGGTTGCTTAAGCAATCATCAAAAGAGGATCCATAAATGGAGAAATCATCCATGAATACCTCACATATCTTTTCACAAAAATTAGAAAATATAGCCATCATGCATCTTTGAAAGGTAGTAGGTGCATTACATAAACCAAAAGGCATACGTCTATAAGCAAAAGTACCGAAAGGGCAAGTAAAAGTGGTCTTAGATTGATCATCAGCTAATACAGGTATTTGAGATAAACCAGAATAACCATCTAGAAAGCAAAAATGTGTATGTTTGGATAATCTTTCTAGCATTTGATCAATAAAAGGTAAGGGGTAATGATCTTTTTTAGTAGCCTTATTTATTTGCGGAAATCAATTACCATCCTATAACATGTAATAATTCTTTGCGGAATCAATTCATCTTTATCATTAGGAACGACAGTAATACCTCCCTTCTTAGGAACACAATGGACAGGACTTACCCACTGACTATCAGCAACGGGATAAATTATACATGCCTCAAGGAGCTTTAGTATTTCTTTTATTACCACTTCTTTCATCTTAGGATTCAGTCGTCGTTGGTGATCAATAACTGGTTTGGCATCTTTCTCCAAATTTATTTTGTGTTGACATAGAGTGGTACTAATGCCCTTAAGATCATCAAGAGTATATCCAATAGCAGCACGGTGCTTCTTTAGAGTTTTCAATAATTTTTCTTCCTCCTTCTCTAAAAGGTTAGCACTAATAATAACAGGATATATCTTCTTTTCATCAAGATAAGCATATTTAAGAGTATCAGGCAATGGTTTAAGCTCAAACACGGGATCACCCTTGGGTGGAGGAGGATCCCCTAAGATTTCAACAGGCAAGTGGTGTTTCAGAATAGGTCCCTGTTTAAAGAACACCTCATCTATTTCCCTTCTTTCATTCATAAACATATAATTTTCATGGTCTAGCAAATATTGTTCTAAAGGATCACTAGGAGGTACGGCAATAGAAGCAAGACCAATAATTTCATCTTTACTAGGCAATTCCTCTTCACGGTGTTTTCTACGAAATTTAGAAAAGTTGAACTCATGAGACATATCACCTAAACCAATAGTAACAACATCCTTTTCGCAGTCTATCCTAGCATTAACAGTGTTTAAGAAAGGTCTACCAAATATAATGGGACAAAAGCTATCTTGTGGGGAACTAAGAACAAGAAAATCAGCAGGATATTTAGTTTTCCCACACAAGACTTCAACATCTCTAACAATCCCAATTGGTGAAATAGTATCTCTATTGGAAAGTTTAATTGTGACATCAATATCTTCTAACTCAGCAGGTGCAATATCATGCATAATTTCTCTGTATAAGTCAATATGTATTGCACTAGCACTAGCACCCATATCACACAAGCCATGATAACAATGCTCTCCTATTTTAACAGAAATAACAGGCATGCCTACCACAGGTCTATCTTTATCTTTAGCACAAGGTTTAACAATTCTAGCAGTTTCATCACAGAAATAAATAACATGCCCATCAATATTATCAGCCAAGAGATCCTTAGCAATAGCAATATTTGGTTCAACTTTAACTTGCTCAGGAGGTGTATAGGTTCTAATATTGCTTTTACGAACCACAGTTGAAGCTTTAGCATGATCTTTTATCCTAACAGGAAAATGTGGTTTCTCAACATAAGCAGTAGGAATAATAGGATCATTATAGGTGATAGTCTTTTCTTCAACTTTAATAGGTGCAGCTACTTTTACTTCTATGGGAGGATGATATTTAAACCACTTCTCCCTAGGGAGATCAACATGAGTAGCAAAATATTCACAGAAAGAAGCTACTATCTCAGAGTCAAGTCCATATTTAGTGCTAAATTTACGAAAAACATCGGTATCCATAAAACATTTAACACAATCAAACTTAGGTGTCATACATGACTCCTTACCTTCATCGAGATCCCAATCTTCAGAGTTGCGTTTAATTATTTCCAATGAATCCCATTTGAATTCAATAGTCTTCATCATAAAAGAGCCAGCACAAGAAGTATCGAGCATGGTGAGATTGTTGTCAGAAAGCCGAGCATAAAATTTTTGAATAATCATTTCTCTTGAGAGCTCATGATTGGGGCATGAATATAACATTGATTTAAGCCTCCCCCAAGCTTGAGCGATGATTTCTCCTTTGCGAGGCCAAAAATTATATATATAATTGCGATCACGATGAACAAGATGCATAGGATAAAACTTCTGATGAAATTCCAATGTCAATCGTTTGTAGTTCCATGATCTCATATCATCACATAGACTATACCATGTCAATGAATCTCCCTTCAAAGATAAAGGGAAGACCTTCTTCTTGATAACATCATCGGGCATACCTGCAAGCTTAAATGATCCACAAACTTCATCCACATATATTAGGTGCTCATCAGGATGTAATGTTCCATCTCATGCAAAAGGATTAGCTAGCAGTTTTTCTAACATACCCGAAGGAATTTCAGAGTAGACATTTTCATTTTCAGTATGTTCAGTAGGTTCAGTAGGTTGAGGAGCAACTCTTTGCTCTACTGTTCGGGGTGAAGATACCCCGAACAAGCCCCTCAGATGATTACTTTCCGTTGTAACAAGTGACAGTAAATTTCAGCACACTATATAAAATTTTCCTTACCAAATTCCACCTACCAAAGGCGCTTCCTCCCCGGCAACGGCGCCAGAAAAGAGTCTTGATGACCCACAAGTACAGGGGATCTATCGTAGTCCTTTCGATAAGTAAGAGTGTCGAACCCAACGAGGAGTAGAAGGAAATGATAAGCGGTTTTCAGCAAGGTATTCTCTGCAAGCACTGAAATTATAGGTAATAGATAGTTTTGTGATAAGATAATTTGTAACGAGCAACAAGTAACAAAAGTAAATAGAGTCCAGAAAGGTGGCCCAATCCTTTTTGTAGCAAAGGACAAGCCTGGACAAACTCTTATATAGAGAAAAGCGCTCCCGAGGACACATGGGAATATCGTCAAGCTAGTTTTCAGCACGTTCATATGATTCACGTTTGGTACTTTGATAATTTAGTATGTGGGTGGACCAGTGCTTGGCTATTGTCCTTACTTGGACAAGCATCCCACTTATTATTAACCTCTATTGCAAGCATCCGCAACTACAACAAAAGTATTAAGGTAAACCTAACCATAGCATGAAACATATGGATCCAAATCAGCCCCTTACGAAGCAACGCATAAACTAGGGTTTAAGCTTCTGTCACTCTAGCAACCCATCATCTACTTATTACTTCCCAATGCCTTCATCTAGGCCCAAATAATGGTGAAGTGCCATGTAGTTGACATTCACATAACACCACTAGAGGAGAGACAACATACATCTCATCAAAATATCGAACGAATACCAAATTCACATGACTACTAATAGCAAGACTTCTCCCATGTCCTCAGGAACAAACGTAACTACTCACAAAGCATATTCATGTTCATAATCAGAGGGGTATTAATGTGCATATAGGATCTGAACATATGATCTTCCACCAAGTAAACCAACTAGCATCAATTACAAGGAGTAATCAACACTACTAGCAACCTACAGGTACCAATCCCGGACTTAGAGACAAGAATTGGATACAAGAGATGAACTAGGGTTTGAGAGGAGATGGTGCTGGTGAAGATATTGATGGAGATTGACCCCCTCCCGATGAGAGAATCGTTGGTGATGACGATGGTGATGATTTCCCCCTCCCGGAAGGGAAGTTTCCCCGACAGAACAGCTCCGCCAGAGCCCTAGATTGGTTCCGCCAAGGTTCCGCCTCGTGGCGGCGGAGTCTCGTCCCGAAAGCTTGCTTATAATTTTTTTCCTCAACGAAAGACTCCATATAGTAGAAGATGGGCATCGGAGGGCCACCAGGGGGCCCACGAGGTAGGGGGCGCGCCCCCCACCCTCGTGGCTGGTGAGTGGCCCCCCTCTAGTACTTCTTGCGCTCAGTATTTTTTATATATTCTGAAAATAACTTCCATGAAGTTTTAGGACTTTTGGAGCTGTGCATAATAGGTCTCTAATATTTGCTCCTTTTCCAGCCCAGAATCCCAGCTGCCGGCATTCTCCCTCTTTATGTAAACCTTGTAAAATAAGAGAGAATAGGCATAAGTATTGTGACATAATGTGTAATAACAGCCCATAATGCAATAAATATCGATATAAAAGCATGATGCAAAATGGACGTATCACTAAGCAATCATGTCTTCTCAAAAATAACATGGGAAAAGAAATTTCATCCCTACAAAATCATATAGTTTGTTCATGCTCCATTTTCATCACACAAGAATGCTCTCATCTTGCACAACCCCGATGACAAGCCAAGCAATTGTTTCATACTTTAGTAATCTCAAACTTTTTTCAACTTTCACGCAATACATGAGCGTGAGCCATGGATATAGCACTATGGGTGGAATAGAATATAATGATGGGGGTTATGTGGAGAAGACAAAAAAAGGAGAAAGTCTCACATTGTCGCGGCTAATCAACGGGCTAGGGAGATGCCCATTAATTGATGTCAATGCAAGGAGTACGGATTGCCATGCAACGGATGCACTAGAGCTATAAATGTATGAAAGCTCAACAAAAGAAACTAAGTGGGTGTGCATCCAACTTGCTTGCTCATGAAGACCTAGGGCATTTGAGGAAGCCCATTGTTGGAATATACAAGCCAAGTTCTATAATGAAAAATTCCCACTAGTATATGAAAGTGACAAAACAAGAGACTCTCTATCATAAAGATCATGGTGCTACTTTGAAGCACAAGTGTGGAAAAAGAGGATAGTAGCATTGTCCCCTTTTATTTCTTTTCTTCCTTTTTTGGGCCTTTTTTAATTTGGCCTTTATCTTTTTGGGGGACAATGCTCTATTAATGATGATCATCACACTTCTATTTACTTACAACTCAATGATTACAACTCGATACTAGAACAAAATATGACTCTATATGAATGCCTCCGGCGGTGTACCGGGAAAGGCAATGAATCAAGAGTGACATGTATGATAAATTATGCATGGTGGCTTTGCCACAAATACGATGTCAACTACATGATCATGCAAAGCAATATGACAATGATGAAGCGTGTCATAAATGAAACGGTGGAAAGTTGTATGGAAATATATCTCAGAATGGCTATGGAAATGCCATAATAGGTAGGTATGGTGGTTGTTTTGAGGAAGATATAAGGAGGTTTATGTGTGATAGAGCATATCATATCACGAGGTATGGATGCATCGGCGAAGTTTGCACCAACTCTCAAGGTGAGAAAGGGCAATGCACGGTACCGAAGAGGCTAGCAATGATGGAAGGGTGAGAGTGCGTATAATCCATGGACTCAACATTAGTCATAAAGAACTCATATACTTATTGCAAAAATCTACAAGTCATCAAAAACCAAGCACTACGCGCATGCTCCTAGGGGGATAGATTGGTAGGAAAAGACCATCGCTCGTCCCCAACCGCTACTCATAATGAAGACAATCAAAGAACGCCTCATGTTTCAAATTTGTTACACAATGGTTACCATACGTGCATGCTACGGGACTTGCAAAATTCAACACAAGTATTTCTCAAATTCACAACTACTCAACTAGCACAACTTTAATATCACCATCCTCATATCTATCAAGCATCCAACTTCTCATAGTATTCAATGCACTTTTTTATGATAGTTTTTATTATACCCATCTTGGATGCCTATCATGTTAGGACCAATTTTATAACCAAAGCAAATTACCATGCTGTTCTAAAGGACTCTCAAAATAATATAAGTGAAGCATGAGAGATCAATAATTTTTATAAAATAAAACCACCACCGCACTCTAAAAGATATAAGTGAAGCACTAGAGCAAAAATATCTAGCTCAAAAGATATAAGTGAAGCACATAGAGTGTTCTAATAAATTCCAATTCATGTGTGTCTCTCCCAAAATGTGTGTTGTGGTAAAGTAAAAAGCAACGACTCAAATCATACAAGACGCTCCAAGCAAAACACATATCATGTGGTGAATAAAAATATAGCCTCAAGTAAAGTTACTGATGGAAGAAGACGAAAGAGGGGATGCCTTCCGGGGCATCCCCAAGCTTAGGCTTTTGGTTGTCCTTGAATTTTACCTTGGGGTGCCTTGGGTATCCCCAAGCTTAGGCTCTTGCCACTCCTTATTCCATAATCCATCAAATCTTTACCCAAAACTTGAAAACTTCACAACACAAAACTTAAACAAAAAATCTCATGAGCTCCGTTAGTATAAGAAAACAAACCACCACTTAATGTACTGTAATGAACTCATTATTTATTTATTTTGGTGTTAAACCTACTTTATTCCAACTTCTCTATGGTTCATAACCTCCGATACTAGCCATAGATTCATCAAAATAAGCAAACAATACGCGAAAAATAGAATCTATCAAAAACAGATCAGTCTGTAGTAATCTGTAGGTTTCGAATACTTCTGTAACCCCAAAAATTCTAAAATAAATTTCTGGCCATGAGTAATTTATCTATTAATCATCTTCAAAAATAATTAACCTAATCGCACTCTCCAGTAAAATATGGCAGGAAATATCGTGCGCGCTAAAGTTTCTGTTTTTTAAGCAAGATCGCAAAGACTTTCCCCAAGTCTTCCCAAAGGTTCTACTTGGCACAAACACTAATTAAAAGCATAAAACCACATCTAAACAGAGGCTAGATGAATTATTTATTACTAAACAGAACCAAAAATCAAGGAACAAAAATAAAATTGGGTTGCCTCCCAACAAGCGCTATCGTTTAACGCCCCTAGCTAGGCATAAAGCAAGGATAGATCTATATATGTATTATCATATTTGGTATGCAATCCATAAGTGGCTCTCATAATACATTCGTAAGGTAATTTAATTTTCTTTCTAGGAAAGTGTTCCATGCCTTTCCTTAATGGAAATTTGAATCTAATATTCCTTTCTTTCATATCAATAATTGCATCAATCGTTCTAAGGAAAGGTCTCCCAAGAATAATGTGACATGTAGGATTGCAATAAATATCAAGAACAATGATATCTATGGGCACATAATTCCTATTTTCAACAATAATAACTTCATTAATTCTTCCCATAGGTTTCTTAATAGTGGAATCCGCCAGATGCAAATTTAAAGAACAATCATCAAATTCACGGAAACCTAACACATCACACAAAGTTTTTGGAATCGTGGAAACACTAGCACCCAAATCACATAAAGAAAAGCATTCATGATCTTTGATTTTAATTTTAATAGTGGGTTCCCACTCATCATAAATTTTTCTAGGAATAGAAACTTTCAATTCAAGCTTTTCTTCATAAGATTGCATTAAAGCATCAACGATATGTTTAGTAAAAGCTTTATTTTGATTATAAGCATGCGGAGAATTTAGCACGGATTGCAACAAGGAAATACAATCTATTAATGAACAATTATCATAATTAAATTCCTTTAAATCCAAAATAGTGGGTTCATTGCTATGTAAAGTTTTGACCTCTCCAATCCCACTTTTACCAATTTTAGCATTAAGATCTAAAAACTCCGAATCATTGGGACGCCTTTTAACTAAAGTTGACTCATCTCTAGTCCCATCATTATCAAGATTCATATTGCAAAACAAAGATTGAATAGGGGACACATCAATCACTTTTAGATATTCATCCTTATTATCATGAAAACTAGAAGAACACGCTTTTGCAAAGCAATCTTTTTTAGCACGCATCCTAGCGGTTCTTTCTTTGCACTCATCAATGGAAATTCTCATAGCTTTGAGAGACTCATTGATATCATGCTTAGGTGGAATAGATCTAAGTTTCAAAGAATCAACATCAAGAGAAATTCTATCCACGTTCCTAGCCAACTCATCAATCTTAGACCGTTTTTCTTCAATCGAAGCATTGAAACTCTTTTGCGAACTAATAAATTCTTTAATATTAGATTCAAAATAAGAGGGTATCTTATTATAATTTCCATAATAATTGTTGTAGGAATTACCATAATTATTAGAGGAATTACTAGGAAATGACCTAGGATTAAAATTACCTCTATACGCGTTATTACCAAAATTGTTCCTACCAAAAAAATTCACATCCATAGATTCATTATTATTCTCAATCAAAGTAGACAAAGGCATATCATTAGGATCAGAAGAGACACTCTTATTAGCAAACAATTTCATAAGTTCATCCATCTTTCCACTCAAAACATTAATTTCTTCTATTGCATGCACCTTTTTACTAGTAGATCTTTCAGTATGCCATTGAGAATAATTAACCATAATATTATATAGGAGTTTAGTAGCTTCTCCTAAAGTGATTTCCAAAAAAGTGCATCCCGCGGCCGAATCTAAAAGATTTCTAGAAGCAAAATTCAGTCTGACATAAAAAGTTTGTATAATCATCCAAAGATTCAAACCATGTGTAGGGCAATTACGTATCAGTAATTTCATCCTCTCCCAAGCTTGTGCAACATGTTCATGATCAAGTTGCTTAAAATTCATAATATCGTTTCTAAGAGAGATGATCATAGAGGGAGGAAAATACTTAGAGATAAAAGCATCTTTGCACTTATTCCATGAATCGATACTATTTTTAGGCAAAGACGAAAACCAAGTTTTAGCACGATCTGTAAGCGAAAAATGGGAATAGCTTCAATTTAACAATATCATTATCCACATCTTTCTTATTTTCAATATCACACAAATCAACAAAGCTGTTTAGATGGGTAGCGGCATCTTCACTAGGAAGGCCGGAAAACGGATCTTTTATGACAAGATTCAGCAAAGCAGTATTAATTTCACAAGATTCAGCATCGGTAAGAGGAGCAATCGGAGTGCTAATAAAATCATTATTGTTGGTATTAGAAAAGTCACATAATTTAGTATTATCTTGAGCCATCGTGACAAACAATCCAACACACAAGCACACAAGAGGCGAGCGAAAAGAGACGGAGTAGAAAAGAGAAGGGGAACGGAAAAAGAGGGCGAATAAAACGGCAAGGGTGAAGTGGGGGAGAGGAAAACGAGAGGCAAATGAAAAATAATGTAATGCGAGGGATAAGAGTTTGTGATGGGTACTTGGTATGTCTTGACTTGTGGCAGATCTCCCCGGCAGCGGCGCCAGAAATCCTTCTTGCTACCTCTTGAGCAATGCATTGGTTTTCCCTTGAAGAGGAAAGGGTGATGCAGCAAAGTAGCGTAAGTATTTCCCTCAATTTTTGAGAACCAAGGTATCAATCCAGTAGGAGACTACACGCAAGTCCCTCGTACCTACACAAACAAATAAGAACCTCGCAACCAATGCGATAAAGGGGTAGTCAATCCCTTCACAGTCACTTACGAGAGTGAGATCTGATAGAGATAATAATAATAAGATAAATATTTTTGGTATTTTTATGATATAGATTGAAAGTAAAGATTGAAAAATAAACGGCTCCAGAAATATCTAGTTGACAGGAGATTAATATAATAGAGAATAGAGTCGGGGGCCATAGGTTTCACTAGTGGCTTCTATCAAGATAGCATAAGTATTACGATGGGTGAACAAATTACTGTCGAGCAATTGATAGAAAAGTGCATAATTATGAGAATATCTAGGCATGATCATGTATATAGGCATCACGTCCGCGACAAGTAGACCAAAACGATTCTGCATCTACTACTATTACTCCACACATCGACCGCTATCCAGCATGCATCTAGAGTATTAAGTTCATAAGAACAGAGTAACGCATTAAGCAAGATGACATGATGTAGAGGGATAAAATCAAGCAATATGATATAAACCCCATCTTTTTATCCTCGATGGCAACAATACAATACGTGCCTTGCTGCCTCTGCTGTCACTGGGAAAGGACACCACAAGATTGAACCCAAAGCTAAGCACTTCTCCCTTTGCAAGAAAGATCAATCTAGTAGGCCAAACCAAACTGATAATTCGAAGAGACTTGCAAAGATAACCAATCATACATAAAAGATTTCAGAGAAGAATCAAATATTGTTCATAGATAAACTTGATCATAAACCCACAATTCATCGGATCTCGACAAACACACCGCAAAAAGAGTTACATCGAATAGATCTCCAGGAAGATCGAGGAGAACTTTGTATTGAAATCTAAAGAGAGAGAAGAAGCCAACTAGCTAATAACTATGGACCCGAAGGTCTGAGGTAAACTACTCACACATCATCGGAGAGGCTATGGTGTTGACGTAGAAGCCCTCCGTGATCGATTCCCCCTCCAACGGAGCTCCGGAAAAGGCCCCAAGATGGGATCTCTTGGGTACAGAAGGTTGCGGCAATGGAAATAGGGTTTCGTGGTGCTCCTGGATGTTTTCGGGGTATATGGATATATATAGGAGGAGGAAGTAGGTTGGTGGAGCTACGAGGGGCCCACGAGGGTGGGGGCGCGCGCGCCCAGGGGGGCAGGCGCGCCTCCCTGCCTCGTGGCCTCCTCGTTGGTTCTTGACGTCTACTCCAAGTCCCTGGATCATGTTTGTTCCAAAAATAACTCTCCCGAAGGTTTTATTCTGTTTGATATTCCTTTTCTGCAAAACACTGAAATAGGCAAAAAACAGCAATTTGCACTGGGCCTTTGGTTAGTAGGTTAGTCCCAAAAATAATATAAAAGTGTATAAATAAGCCCATTAACATCCAGAACAGATAATATAATAGCATGGAACAATCAAAAATTATAGATACGTTGGAGACGTATCAATTACTAACTACCTTATATGTGTTGCAGGGAAACAATGGGAAGCATTGAGGTTTACAAGATGGTACTAACTATTATACCTTTGCCCCATTTCGAATATAGAGAAGATATTTATGCACATCCTTGTTTTCAATGTTCACTGATGATTACCTCTCAAACCACCTCTGTGGTCAGGAGGCGAGGAAAGTTTTCATACAACACCCACGGTTCAATATTGAAGTGTTCTTGAAGAGGTCGAAGGATGGACCGTCAATCATCCACAGGCACTGACCTAAAGTTGCAAAGACCTTCAACATGAATGAAGGCTCAATATTCGCCTTCTGCTTCAGTAGTTTTCCAGATGAAATGCATCTCTCTATGTACCGTCTATGATGCTAATTTTGAAAGGTTCTAGATGTTGCATGTGAAACTTGCTGCTCGTGCAGTTGTGTGATGGGGTAGCTGAGTGCTGAAGCTATATCATGTTGTACTCTGATGTATTTCAATTATGAAATCATGCTTCCTTAATACGCAAATGGAATATATTATGTGCTTAATATGAATTCCAATCAGATTAGTAAATGGATTATTAATAATAGGGCAATTAGCCCGCTAATTGGCCAATTAGCTTGCTAATTGGGTTTTCCTATTGCAAACGGTTAATGAGAAAACACTATGGGCGATGACCTCAGGCAATGCATACAGTTTCTAGGAATAAACCATGTTGGATCAATGAACAATCACACACGACATTCTTTTTAAAACTGTTTGCGTTACGCCACCTTGCGCAAACGTTTTCCTTGCAGTGACTGTGTGGGATGTATATACAAACGGAAACGTTTAGCGGGATTGACTATGTGGGATGTACTTGTGACCGGAAACAATTTCACCGTATAATTGTATTTTTTCGCACTATTGTACGTATTTTCGTATTTGAGCGCTCGCCGGTCGCACACGACCTCATTTTGCCAAGCGTGTGTGCCAGGAGGGCATATCTCCAACGGTTTTTTGGGTCGTGTGGGAAGGACCCCCCTATCGCCCACACTCACTTGGTGACGGTTCCGAATGCTGTCGCAGAAAGGGGTTAAAAACCGTTTGTTTAGGACCGACGCGGACCAGTGGGTGAACATCACTATGTTGATCATATCTACTATATGATTCACGCTCGACCTTTCGGTCTCAGTGTTCCGAGACCATATCTACATATGCTAGGCTCGTCAAGTTTAGCCCGAGTATTCTGTGTGTGCAAAACTGGCTTGCACCCGTTGTATGTGAACGTAGAGCTTATCACACCCGATCATCACGTGGTGTCTCGGCACGATAAACTGTAGCAACGGTGCATACTCAGGGAGAACACTTATACCTTGAAATTTAGTGAGAGATCATCTTATAATGCTACCGCCGTACTAAGCAAAATAAGATGCATAAAGGATAAACATCACATGCAATCAATATAAGTGGTATGATATGGCCATTATCATCTTGTGCCTTTGATCTCCATCTCCAAAGCACCGTCATGATCACCATCGTCACCGGCTTGACACCTTGATCTCCATCATAGCATCGTTGTTGTCTCGCCAACTATTGCTTCTACGACTATCGCTACCGCTTAGTGATAAATTAAAGCAATTACATGGCGATTGCATTTCATACAATAAAGCAACAGCCATATGGCTCCTGCCAGTTGCCGATAACTGTGTTACAAAACATGATCATCTCATACAACAATTTATATAATCACGTCTTGACCATATCACATCACAACATGCCTTGCAAAAACAAGTTAGACGTCATCTACTTTGTTGTTGCAAGTTTTACATGGCTGCTACGGGCTTCTAGCAAGAACTGTTCTTACCTACGCATCAAAAAACCACAACGCGGTATAGTGATTTCTTTTTGATCTTCAGAAAGAACTCTGTTCATTGAATCCGATTCAACTAAAGTTGGAGAAACTGACACTCGCCAGCCACATGTGTGCAAAGCACGTCGGTAGAACCAGTCTTATGAACGCGGTCATGTAATGTCGGTCCGGGCCGCTTCATCCAACAATACCGCCGAATCAAGAAACAACTAGTGACGGCAAGCAATATGTATATACCCACGCCCACAACTCCTGTGTGTTCTACTCGTTCATGTAATATCTACGCATAGACCTGGCTCTGATGCCACTGTTGGGGAACGGAGTATTTCAAAAAATTGCCTACGATCACACAAGATCTATCTCGGAGATGCATAGCAACGAGAGGGAAGAGTGTGTCCACGTACCCTGGTAGACCGAAAGCGGAAGCGTTAAGTAACACGGTTGATGTAGTCGAACATCTTTGAGATCCAACCGATCAAGCACCAAATGCACAACACCTCCGCGATCTGCACATGTTCAGCTTGGTGACGCCCCTCGAACTCTAGATGGAGAGTTTTGTCAGCACGGCGGTGTGTTGACGGTGATGATGAAGTTACCGACGTGGGGCTTCTCCTAAGCACTATCACAATATGACCGAGGTGGAAATCTGTGGATGGGGGCACCGCACACGGCTAAGAGATCAACTTGTGTGTCTATGGGGTGCCCCCATCCCCCGTATATAAAGGAGGGGAGGAGGGGGCCGGCCGGCCTCATGGTGCGCCCCCAAGGGGGGATTCCTACTCCTACTAGGAGTAGGTTTCCCCCCTTTCCTAATCCAACTAGGAGGGGGGAGGAAGGGGAAGACGGGAAGAATGAAAGGGGGGCCGACCCCCCTCCCCAATTCGGATTGGGCTTGGGGGCGCGCCCCTCCTCTTGGACGCCTCCTCTCTCTTCCACTAAAGCCCATGTAGTCCCATTAAGCCCGCGGGGGGTTCCGGTAACCCCCGGTACTCCGGTATATGCCCGAACTCATCCGAAACCATTCTGGTGTCCAAACATAACCTTCCAATATATCAATCTTAATGTCTGGACCATTTCGAGACTCCTCGTCATGTCTGTGATCACATCCGGGACTCCGAACTACCTTCGGTACATCAAAATACATAAACTCATAATACCGATCGCCATCGAACGTTAAGCGTGCGAACCCTACGGGTTCGAGAACTATGTAGATATGACCGAGACTCATCTCTGGTCAATAACCAATAGCAGAACTTGGATGCTCACATTGGTACCTACATATTCTATAAAGATCTTTATCGGTCAAACCGCATAACAACATACGTTGTTCCCTTTGTCATCGTATGTTACTTGCCCGAGATTCGATCGTCGTTATCATCATACCTAGTTCAATCTCATTACCGGCAAGTCTCTTTACTCGTTCCGTGATGCATCATCCCATAACTAACACATTAGTCACATTGCTTGCAAGGCTTATAGTGATGTGCATTACCGAGAGGGCCCAGAGATACCTCTCCGACAATCGGAGTGACAAATCCTAATCTCGATCTTTGCCAACTCAACAAACACCATCGGAGACACCTTTAGAGCATCTTTATAATCACCCTATTATGTTGTGATGTTTGATAGCACACTAAGTGTTCCTCCGGTATTCGGGAGTTGCATAATCTCATAGTCATAGGAACATGTATTAGTTATGGAGAAAGCAATAGCAATAAACTAAACGATCAAACTGCTAAGCTAAAGGATGGGTCATGTCAATCACATCATTCTCTAATGATGTGATCCTGTTCATCAAATGACAACTCATGTCTATGGCTAGGAAACCTAACCAACTTTGATTAATGAGCTAGTCAATTAGAGGCATACTAGTGACACTCTGTTTGTCTATGTATTCACACATGTACTAAGTTTCCGGTTAATACACTTCTAGCATGACTAATAAACATTTATCATGATATAAGGAAATATAAATAACAACTTTATTATTGCCTCTAGGGCATATTTCCTTCATCAAGGACCATGACGAGTTCCTCTAAAACATTCATGAACACCTACTTCTAGCATAATAGTGGGACACAGTATTACAACTAGATGATAAACCATGTGTTGCGGAAGGAATTGGTTGCAGTATGCTTTCATCATATTTGATCATTCTGAACATGAATATTTGGATGAATAATATGAGAACTAAAACTAAAAACACACATGATTTATTGTATTTAATTAATTCAGGTGTTTTTCTCCCCATGTTTGCATATTGAGATGGGTCTTTCCCGTGCATGGTTTCATGATGAGGTGGCATGTGTGCATGTTGAGATAAATATGTTAGTGGGGGTAACTATTTAGTTATAAAATATGGAACATGCCAAGCAATGGGTCCTAAGTGGAGATTGGGTATGCCTTCATCTTCATCACCTCTATTGTCCCTTCATCGATTATTATGCATTTCAAGCTTACTTGCTAGTACGAGTCATACATCATCACCATGCACATAGGTTCCTGTTTCATATTACCTCTAGCGTCCACCCAAGCTCACTTTCAACGTGTTTCATGTGAACAATCTTAAAGCATTCAATGCTAAACCACAAGCCTTATCGATGTCGTAGTGTTACACGAAGGATGTGTGATGTGGGCCACCGCTAAGGTCCTTTAGTCATGTCTGTTATGATGTGCACCAAGTGTTGGCGTAATGAATTAGTTGTGTCGCCACCGAAACCATATGGAAATATTTTGATGACTTCACTATGTCTTATCCAAAATATAAGCTCGAGGATAAGCTGAACACGTGAAAGGGGAATGATGTCATGCCAGTCCGCCACTATGGTGTCACACCCCCATATAAGCCAAGAGTGAAAACTTCCACCAACGACTTAGCCTCCTTATCTCCTTAGTTTCTTCATTGTCATGTTAGTGATTAATGTTTTCTAAAAGATAGGTTAGGAAAGTATCTTTAAGTTGGTGAGGTTATATCCGACATGTGGATGTGCAATTGAGTTTCCCTATGCAAAGGTATACCATATATGATATTTTTGTGAAGCAATTAGTAAACTATAGAAAAAGGAGGCTTGCTCTAAATCCCATCTCTATCATGTCTCTATCTTCGCAGGATCTTGACTCCAATTGGATGATAATATGAGAATTATTGATATATGCATAGAATTGTGTTGTAGGTCGTATCTAAATAAGATACCATTTCGTCCCCTCCCCTGATTAATTACAGACCACATAGAAAAAAATGATGCGGTGACCTAAGAAACATTGCCACAGTGGAGCATTGGGAGTAGCCTTATAACAGAATAACTCGATTCTTGTACGATTTTGGCTGAGTTATAGTTGTTTGCACAAATTCCTATGAAACTCATGTAATCCAAACAAAATGCAGGTTCATGTTGCAACATAATTTATTCACTAAACCAACACATCCGGTTAAGCTCCATCAGTGTTAACAAAAATCTATTGCCAATAGAAATACAACTATAGGCAGGGGGTGAATGGCATAGTTTAATTTTCCTCTCATGTGTATGCACTTAAATCACCGGGAGTATTTCGTGAAGGAAATATGACCTAGAGGAAATAATAAAGTTTTTATTTTATATTTCCTTATTCATGATAAATGTTTATTATTCATGCTAGAATTGTATTGATCGGAAACCCAAATACATGTGTGAATACATAGACAAAAACTGTGTCCCTAATGAGCCTCTACTTGACTAGCTCATTGATCAAAGATGGTTAAGGTTTCCTAACCATGGACATGAGTTGTCAGTTGATAACGGGATCACGTCATTAGGAGAATGATGTGATGGACATGGCCCATCCGTTAGCTTAGCATATTGATCGTTCAGTTTTATTGCTATTGCTTTCTTCATGTCAAATACATATTTCTTCGACTATGCGATTATGCAACTCCCGCATACCGGAGGAATACCTTGTGTGCTATCAAACATCACAACGTAACTAAGTGATTATGAATATGCTTTACAGGTATCTCCGAAGGTGTTTGTTGGGTTGGCATAGATCGAGATTAGGATTTGTCACTTCGAGTATCGGAGAGGTATCTCTGGGCCCTCTTGGTAATGCACATCATAAGAAGCCTTGCAAGCATAGTGACTAATGAGTTAGTTACAAGATGATGTATTACGGAACGAGTAAAGAGACTTGCCGGTAACGAGATTGAACTAGATATGTGGATACCGACGATTGAATCTCAGGCAAGTAACATACCGATGACAAAGGGAATAACATATGTTGTCATAATGGTTCGACCGATAAAGATCTTCATAGAATATGTAGGAGCCAATATGAGCATCTAGGTTCCACTATTGGTTATTAACCGGAGAGGAGTCTCGGTCATGTCTACATAGTTCTCGAACCCGTAGGGTCCGCACGCTTAACGCTCGATGACGATTTAATTAGTATTATATGAGTTATGTGATTTGGTGACCGAATGTTGTTCGGAGTTCCAGATGAGATCGCGGACATGACGAGGAGTATCGAAATGGTCGAGAGGTAAAGATTGATATATAGGACGATAGTATTCAGACACCAGAAGTGTTTCGAATAGTATCAGGTATTTATCGGAGTACCGGGGGGGGGGTGTTACCGAAACCCCCGGGGGAAAGATATGGGCTATATGGGCCATAGGAGGGGAGCACACCAGCCCACAAGGGGTGCCCCCCTTCCTTCTCTCCTTCCTCTTCCCTTTTCCCCCTCCGGCAAATATGGAAGGGGGGAGGCCGAATTGGGGAGGACCCCAAGTAGGATTCCTCCTACTTAGGGCGCACCCTTGCTGCTCCCCTCCCACTCCCACCTATATATGTGTGGGGAGGGGCGCCTAGAACATAGAACAACAGTTGTTAGCCGTGTGCGCCCCCCCTTCCACAGTTTACATCCACGGTCATAGTTTTGCGGTGCTTAGGTGAAGCCCCGCGAGAATCACTTCATCATCACCGTCACCACACCGTCGTGCTGACGGAACTCATCTACTACCTCAACACCTTGCTGGATCAAGAAGGCGAGGGATGTCACCGAGCTGAACGAGTGCAGAACTCGGAGGTGTCGTACGTGCGGTGCTTGATCAGTCGAAGCTAGAAGAAGTTCGACTACATCAACCGTGTTGTCAAACGCTTCCGCTTTCGGTCTAGAAGGGTACGTGGACACACTCTCCCCCCTCGTTGCTATGCATCTCCTAGATAGATCTTGCGTGAGCGTAGGATTTTTTTGAAATTGCATGCTATGTTTCCCAACATTTCGTGCTGACTGTAAATAGAACATAGAATAAGCCAAGCAACAATATTTTGAGTCCCAAGTGCAGACTGGGTATGCCTTCGTCTTCATAGCATCTATTGTCCCTTCATCATTGATTCTGCCCTTGCAAGCTTGCTTGCTAGTACGAGTCTTACATGATCACCTTGCACGTAGGATCCCATCATATTACCTCTAGCGTCCACACAAGCTCACCTTCGTTGTATTTCATGTGAACAATCTTAAAGCATTCAATGCTAAACCACCCCAAGCCTTACCGACGTCGGTAGTGTTATAGGACGGATGTGTCATGTGGTCCACCACCAAGGTCCATCAGTCACGTCTGCTGTGGCGTGCACCAAGTCCTGGCGTAATGGATTAGTTGTGCTGCCAGCGAAACCACATGGAAAGATCTTGATGACTTCACTATGTGTTATCCAAAATATAAGCTTTTTTTTTTAGGTTAACAGTACTCCATTGATTACTGAACATCACAGCAAAGTTCGTCCCTGATACAATCTGGAACCACACCAAGATAAAAAAGATTAACAGAGTGCTCACAACTACGAGCTAGTTTGTGTGCCGCTACATTCATACCACGCCTGACATGTAAGAAAGAGCATTGAGTAAACCCAGACGCAAGAGACTTGATGTCCGAGACAACAGCGCCCACTCTTGATCGATCTTGAGCCATAGACTTGATTTTGTTCACCATGAAGAGGCAATCAGATGCCAAAACAATTGACGAACAACCTTCAGATCGACAAACCTCAAGAGCACGTCGGATGGCAAGCGCCTCATCCAAAATATAAGCTTGAGGACAAGCTCGCGTGTAAAAGGGGAATGATCTCATGCCATGCTGTCACTATGGTGTCACACCCCGGTATAAGCTAAGAGTAAACACTTGCACCAACGGATTAGCCTCCTTATCACTTAATTTCTTCATCGTCATGTTAGCAATAAACTTTTTCTAAAAGATAAGTTAGGTTAATGAGGTTATCTCTGACATGTGAATCTAGAACTGAGTTGTCCTATGCCAAGGCACTGTCATATATGATATTTTCTTGAAGCAACCATTAAACTGGAAAAGGAAGCCTTCCTCTAAATCCCTCTCTTATCATGTTTTCATCTCCGCAGGACCTTGACTCTAAGTGGATGACAATATCAGAATTATATATATATATATATATATATATATAATAACACGCCACATAGATAAAAACCTGACATGGCGACCTAAGAACACCGTCATGGTGAAGCATTGGGAGCAGCCTTATAGCAGAACAACTGGATAAATTGTTATACGATTTTTGGTTGAGTTAGAGTCATTTGCACAGATTTCTGTGGAACTCGTCTAATCCAAACAAAATGCAGATTCACGTTGCAAACATTTTTCTTTTTCTTTTTTGAGAACCAAACAAAATTTACTCACTACACAAACACTTCTGGTTAAGCTCCACCAGTGTTAAATCAACTACTGGTGGAAATACAGGTGTAGCCAGGCAGGGTGAATGGCAGTTTGTTTTTCCTCTTGTGCGTACACACTTAAATCCTCGGTAGTATTTGGTTGTGACTGTAAATTAGTTGTTGTTTTTTGTGAGGAAGGGCTGCCTGTATACTTGGTGTCATTAGCTTTTGGGTAGCTGTAGTAAATAGTGTTAGAAATTTAGTTGAGAAGGTGACACGATAGATGAGCATACGGCGACATATGTGAGACGCAGTTACTCTGAAATGTTACTGTCAAGGACGGTTGTGTTTATTATTATCTTTCTTTGCATGACGTGCAGGTGAACGGACGTTAACTGAAACGCGCCCAGTCCAGACGTTTCAGCGCTCGCACCAATTAACATTACGGAGCAGTGATTGATTGATTCAAGATTTAGCAGCCATTGAATTCTCAGTAATAAGATGTCAAAAAATCTCAGTAAGAAAATATAATATTATAGTATTACTGTAGAATAATAAATATTACTAATACTGGTGGAGTAATACTATTCCTTTGTTCACAACGGCGTCCACATATATAGCTGTCATCCATCCCCCGGCCCTGATCCTCCTCGCCGCGCTCGCTTGCGTCCCCGTCTCGCAAAAATTCAACATTTCTCTCCGCTCTTTAATTTCTCGTGGCTAGCTGCTTCCTTCCTGCGACCGAGTGCCAGTCGTCGGAGAAGAAGAGAAGGGGTCGATGGCGAGCAAGTCCGGCAGCGGTGTGGCGGACGATGGCAGCTACGAGTACGAGGAGGAGTCGGTGCAGACCGCCCGCGGGATGAAGCTCTTCACCTGCAGATGGCTCCCCCCCAAGGGCCAGATAGTCAAGGCCCTCGTCTTCCTCTGCCATGGTACGTACGCGCTTCCTTCCTTCCTCCTCGCCGCTCTAATGGCGAATGATCCAACTAACTAACTAACCACCCAACATCCATGCGTGCGTGCAGGGTACGCGGTGGAGTGCAGCGTGACGATGCGGGGGACGGGGGTGCGGCTGGCGCAGGCCGGGTACGCCGTGTACGGGGTGGACTACGAGGGCCACGGCAAGTCGGAGGGGCTCCAGGGCTACATTCCCTCCTTTGACCTCCTCGTCAGCGACACGGACGCCTTCTTCACCGCCGTCGTCGCCTCCACGGCCAACACGGACCTCCCCCGCTTCATCCTCGGCGAGTCCATGGGCGGCGCCGTGGCGCTGCTCCTCCACCGGATGCGCCCGGCGTACTGGACCGGCGCCGTCCTGGTCGCCCCCATGTGCAAGGTACGCGTGCATGCTTACCCACTACTCCGGCCGGCCTCCCTCCGAATCATCTTCCAGAATCCACACTACCGCAACTTTAGACTAGCTACTAGTACGCGGCAACGATCGAGACGGAAACGAGATGCATGCACGCACGCACGCACGATCAATCCGGCCGCGTATGCAAGCTAGTTGCCGTCATCATTTGACTTTTGACCGGGTGGATCGAGATGGCGCCCCGCGTGCGGCCGGGCCGTTAGTGATTTCGCATTTAGTTTAATCCATTCCAATCCATGCCGGAGCAGTTGACCCGGCCGGCCATTCAGGCTTCTCGACCGATAACGACACATATTCTAGTAGTAGTATCATTCTTTGTTGATCGATGAATATTTGCTTTCATTAATTTGGACCAATTCAAAGTAGTACGTAGTACATAAAACTAAGGGCGGAGTATTTTTTTGGTCATTATATTTCAGATCGCTGACGAGATGCGGCCGCATCCGGTGGTGGTGAGCGTCCTCAAGCTGATGACCAACATCATCCCCACGTGGAAGATCGTGCCGACCACGGACGTCATCGACGCCGCCTACAGGATGCAGGAGAAGCGCGACGAGATCAGGAACAACCCCCACTGCTACCAGGGCAAGCCGCGCCTCAAGACCGCCTACGAGCTCCTCAAAGTCAGCCTCAACCTCGAGAACAACATACTCTCAAAGGTGCTACTAATTATCTCTTCTTCTTTTTTGCAAACATGTTCTAACTTCTTTATACATCGATTGTATATAGACATGTTGTAGTGTTCACTCATTTCAATCTTTATCTAGTCCATATTCGAATATTCCAAAACATTATATATTTGTGAATGGAGGGAGCACTTAATTACTAAAGCAAAAAAGGATTCCCATTGTCTCCGCATATAATATTCCATGGAGTATATATCAACTAGCTAGCACGCTTGCAGAGGGAGAGAGATATGTTTGATAAATGAATATTGAGTAGAATATATATTTCTTAATGGTAATGTGCCCGTGTCTACACGTCTCGATCGATCTCTTTTTCTCCAATTAAACTCAGGAGGCTGATTTGCTCGTGTGACGTCCCTGTTCGGTTAGTTGGGTCTGGCTTCTAAAGCATACTCTCTCTACGTCTCACGCCTCTTCTCTGTTTAGATCACACTCAAGGTATTTATCTCGTGAGTGGCCCGTTCAATGAATTCCAGTTAGCAGCCTGATGAGTATATATCAAATAACAACGACTTTTCCCTCATCTTCCGAGATAGATATATACTCATAAGCTCCTAACTATAATTAGCTCTGTAAGCAACAAGAGTGATGCTGATGGATGGATCGTGCATATGTATGCAGGTGTCGTTGCCGTTCCTTATCGTTCACGGAGGCGACGACAAGGTGACGGACCCGTCGGTGAGCGATCTCCTCTACCGGTCGGCGGTGAGCCAGGACAAGAAGCTCAACCTTTACCCGGGCATGTGGCACGCCCTCACCTCCGGCGAGAGCCCTGAAAACATCCACACCGTCTTCCAAGATATCATCGCATGGCTCGACCAAAGATCATCCCCGAAATCATCATCGTCGGCGGCCGCCTTGGACTTGTCATCGGAGATGGAACAGAAGGCCAAGCACGACGAGCAGAATTTCGACAAGCAATAGCACGAAAGCTAATGACAATGAGCAGCTGTAGGCATGGTTAAGTACAGCTGGGACTTGGAATCATATCAGATAACTGGCTGGCTACAAGTGTGGTGTATTAATTCATTATTGTACTAACTTGCTAGCTAGTTCGTCAATTTCTGTCTTGTTGTAAACCAGCATACCATGCAACCTGGATCTTTCAAAGATATATCATATAGCAGTGCTATTTCAGTTTTACATAATATCTTCATCATCATATTTAAATCTGACTTGCATAACGCCCCCGCGTTGCTATCGATTCACAAAAATGATTCAGTTGTATTGGATTAGCAATGTATAACTACCAATGCACGTGCAACACTGTGGGGAAGAAGCTCAATCAAGCAACCAACACCACACTTGTGTAATTGCGTCAGCGATGGAAGCACCAATGAAAGATATGATTTTTCTCTATCTTCAAACTAAAGGAGTCTAGCAGTTTCAAGATAGATGAGGGGGACAGGGATGGAGTGGGGTAGTAAACTCACCAATCACCACCAACTCCAATTTATAAGATACCATAGTAGAGATAATCAAAGGCAAAGGTACTTGATGGCGTTGAGGAGCAGTCATGGATCTGAGCACTTTTTTTTTATTTCTGCGCAGTTTTCTCTCTTTCTTTTTTGTGAGTTGTCTCTACTATTTTTCATCGGTTTTTTTCCTTCAGTGTTGTCTTTCTTTTTCTGCTTGTTATTTTGTATATTTACTTTTTGTATATGTAGTTTTCTTTTTCATTTTCCATATACATGCCAATTTTTTTTAAAATACATGTTGAACATTTTACATATATCTGTTGAATATTTTTTAGAAACATGTTCAAGATTTTAGAAATACATGTTGAACATTTGCAACAATGAATATATTTACACACACGTCTGAATTTTTTCCAAAAATGTCATGACATTTTTAAAATACATGCAACCATTTTTTTATGTGTTGCAACATTTACTTAAAATGGCACAATTTTTTTATAAGTTATGAACTTTTTCCTACATTTGCACGACCTAATTTTTAAATTTCATTAACATTTCTGTAAAAGGTAATAAAAAATTTGATTACAAAAATATTTTATAAATGGCCTAAACATTTTTTGAATGTATGATCATTTTTTCTACAAATTACACAAACACTTCTTAATTTTCATGAAAATTTTAAATAGATGTATGAACTAATGACCATTTTTTATAAGTCACAGACCTTTTTTTATAATTGTACGAACAGTTTTAAAAGTTGGGTTAACAATTTTTTACATTTCATGAACATTTTTTAGTGTGAGTTGAAATTTTACAAAAATTAAGTAGATTTTTCTAATGCATGTTAGCAAATAAATCAACACAAATTTACAACTCTTGTCACAAACTATATCTGTAGCACGGCATAAACAGTTTGAAACTATATATTTGTGCACTTTTGGTTTTCACCAATTGGCCCAGACACATCAATGGTCTTGTTCCATGTCGCCCTTGCATAGGGACCTCCTATATGCTGGGCGCTGCTAGGTATCGCTCGTAGCGACCGCTACAGCTCGCGTTGCTCGCGCCAGCTGGGACTGACTGGCGAAGTGAGCTTGAACAGAGTTAGTAGAGAGAGCCCATGTCTGTTTTATTTCTCATTTCGTATTTTTATTTTTTGTCGGTTTAATTTTTACTTAATTTTTTTAGAAATTTTGTCAATTAAACAAAATTCATGCTAATTCAAAAAATATGTAAATTTTAAAATGTTCACAAATTCAAGAAAATTTTCATGAATTCGGCAAAATGTTTCTGAACTCAATTTCTTTTGCATATTCAGAAGATATCATATACTCAGTGGAAGTTTGCGAATTTCAAAATGTTTTCGTCAATTCAAATATTATTGGCAATTTCAAGAAAATAATTATGAATTTAGAAAAAAAATCTAGATTTTAAAAATCGGTGAATTTAAAAATGTTTGTGAATAAAAAATCTTTGTGAATTAAGAAAAAATTATGAATTAAACACAATATTAATTCAACAAGTTCTCCTATTTTAAAAATGTCATGAATTAAAAAATTGTTTCTGAGTTCCAACTTTATTTATGATTTCTTCCAAGAAAATGAAAAACACGGATTTTTTATTATTTTATTAACATTATTAAACTTGTGAACAATTTATGAATTTCCAAACAATTTATTAGAAAACACGAACATTTTCGAAATTGTGAACAATTTTTAAAATTTCAAACAGTTTTTTATAAACGCGAGCAATGTTCGAAATCATTAATATTTACTAATGAACAGAATATTTAAAAAATGTAAATATTTTTTATATTTATGAATATAACTAAAGAAAGGGAAAAAGAAGCAGAAAAACTAAAAAGAAAAGAAAAGATGAAAAAATATAAAAAGGGGGTAGCCCATGAAAAGAAGTTTCCTTTTTCTAAATAAAATGAAAAGAAATTTCCTAAAACCTGTCGTCACTTCACCCAAGGGTTCGACGCTTGCTTAGCTACGGTTATCAATGGGCCAGCCCCTCTTCCAAACCATGTGGGAGCGAGATTCAAAGCCCAACCCTTACAACGAGCGATACAGCTGAACTCTTATGCGAAACAACTGAACTAGCACGAGCTAGTGGATCTTCTCAATGGTAGACACATTATCGCATGTTTCATTTGTAAGATTGGATGTCGCACACAGGGCCATCTGGTGGGCCCGTCTAATGGCAATTCATGATAAGATTTTTCAAAGCCCGTCAGCCACACATGTATTTATAAGCAGATTCTTTGATGAACTAAATATGGAGCAGGTGAAGAGTTCTTTTACTACTGTAGTTTTGGACAAAACAATGGTGAGACTGGAGCCACCCCCACCAGGTGTTATGAAAATACATGTGGATACGGCCACGGCAAGAAATCATGTGAGGGGTGCGTCGGCGGCTGTATGTCGAGATGAAGAAGGAAAATATATGGAAGCTCCGCTTTGGTAATTTATGGCATACATGATGCAGCTACACTGGAAGCTATTGCGTGTCGACATGCTTTATCTCTAGTAGAAGAACTCCAAAAAAATTGTAGCCTCAGATTCGAAACAGATTCTCAAGAACATAGAGTTAGGAAGTCAAGGATCATATGGGAACATTATTAGGGAGATTAATAGTAGGTCTCAACTGTTTAATTGTAATTTTTTTCTTTTGAAGGCCGATCTGCTAATAACGATGCCGATGGGTTAGCAAAGTTTTCGCATTCTTTCGATCAAGGGTGACACGTCTAGTTTGTCCAACCACAAGAACCCTTTTCTATTCCACCTCATGTGGAATTTAAGCAATAAAACTTGGTGATACCCCTTGAAAAAGTACAACGAGTAATACATAGCATTTTCTTTATATGCCGCCCATTGTGTCCAACCACAGAGGGACGCATAGGGCAACCGAACTAGGCCACCCATTACCGATTGGAGCGACGGGTTGCAGCAAGGTACTGTAGTGATGTTGCATTTCTAAATTATTTGCATTTTATCCCTCAAAAAGAATTATTTGCATTTTACGAAAAACACGTGCAGTTTTTCTGAAAATATGAACAAAATTCAAATTACATACAATTTTTAAAAAACATGAAAAAAGTCTGAGTTTTTAAAAACCCTAACAAAAATTGAAAAACTGAGCACATTTTCTAATTGCCCAACTTTTTATATTACTTTAGTTCTTTTAAAATTATCACTAGTAAATACTAGACATTTTTGGAATAAGTGAACAATTTTCGAAACATTTAACATTTCTTAGAAAAATTATCTATTTTTAGAAAACTTGAACAAAAAATTGATATTCAGAATATTTTTCTAAAGCTAACATTTTTTTAATTGGAACAAATTCCGAACCTTTTTTAGAAACATGGTCAATTTTTTAAAAATGTGATCAAAAAATTGAAACTCAGGCAAAATTCTGAAGTGAGGATTTTTTGAAATTTTGATCAAATTTTGAAGATCTTGTTTTTTCCAAAAAATATTAATATCTGAAAATATTTAATAAAAGTAAAAATAAAAAGGAGAAATAAAACAGCAGGAAGCAAAAATCGAGTATAAAACACCAACATTAAAAAAATGTTGAAAAACCTTTAAGAAGGTTCCAATCACCGGTAGAAAATCGTAAAAAAGTTTGTTCTAAACTACCTAATGGTCTAGCCATTCCATCTCTCTCTCGTCCTTTTGGGAAGGGACGACAGTTTGACGCATCGAGCGTCGAATAGTAAATTCCCATTGCATCTCGTCAATGTTATGTCTCACTACCAAATTGAAGGGGGAGCGTGGCCTCAAGGCTTCCACTTAGTGGGCTGGCCCAATGTAACGTGGTTTTGGGAAGCTCTTATGAGCCGTTATAGACCAGTTTTAGAACCTTTTGCATGTTTGTTTTTCATTTTTCATCGGTTTTTCATTTTTCATCATTATTCCCTATTTGTTATTTTGTGCATTTTTATTTTTATTTTTTGTTCTTGTTGTTTTCGTTATTTTTATCTTACTTTTCATATACATAAAAAATACATGTTGAACATTTTACACGTACACGGTACACGTTAAACATTTTACAAATACAAGTTGAATATTTATTCTGATACTTGTCGAAAATTTGCAAATGCACATTGAACATATTTTTTAATATACAATGGACATTTTTAAACAGGTGCCCAGGATAGTTTTTCTAAAGACATGGAAACATTTTTTTATGGGTTGCAATTTTTTAAATTGACAATTATAATTTCGGAACGACCTGTTTGTTGGGACAGATCCGAATGATAAGTTACCAACTCAGCTAGGTATTCTTTCCGCTGTGCTTTTCTCGTCTCTTTTGTCCTGATTTTTTCACCCCCTCCCTTGTCTATTTCCATCCCATTTTTCTCTTTGTATATTGTCCCGATTTTTCTACCCCCGGTCTACATCTGTCTCGATTTTTTTCTTTGTATACAATTCAACAAAAATTACTCGCTGAGAGGAGAAAAAAATAGGTGTACATTGGAACCGAACACAACATCTCGTTGTATAGGATCAACCAACCCTAATAACCAAATCAACCCCGTTGATTTGTGCTAGAAAACTAGAAATTAATCTATTTAAGCTGGGTTTTCTACCGTATTAGAATATAATTTTCTTCCTTTCTTTTCATTGGGTTCCCTTGTGTTTCATCGGCGTTCTATTCATGTGATGGAAGTATGCATCACTACTGCAAGATGCTGCTAGCGCGACACTACAATCAGAGACCCTTCGACAAAACTGTGTGCGATGCATTAATCGCAAACGGTGATGTAAAAAACCCGTCAAAAAAGATGCAAAACGTTTGCGATGACGGATACATCAAACACGATTCAGATTTTACTTGCGTGTGCGATGCTTGGCATACGGTTCAGTTCAATGAACTATTTGCGATGAGGCAGAACAACAGAAACGGTGAGCCAAATAAAGGTGTGTGTGATGTACAACATACAGTTCACTCAGATAAATTGTTTGTGATGAGGCGGAACAACAGAAATGAGCAGTCAGATCAAGATGTGTGCGATATACGGCATACAGTACACCCAGATGAACTGTTTGTGATTAGGTAACACAAAAAAAGGTCAGTCAGATCAAGGTATGTGCGATATACAGCATAAGGTTCATTCGGATGAACTGTTTTCGATTAGAAAACACAACATAAACGGTTCAGCCATATCAAGGTGTGTGCAATGGAGGGCATGCAGTTTATTCTGATAAATTGTTTGTGTTGAGCCAAGAGAACAGAAACGTTTCGTGTAAACAAGATGTGTGTGATACGCAACAAACATCCAATTACATAGGTGGCTAGTACACACATGACACTAATCCTATAAAATACTAAAACAATACTTTTTTGCTAGAAAATAAATTTTAAAATAAAACAAAAATAAAATTAGATGTGCTACTGGATGCACAACTATTTATGTGACCATTTGCAAAAAGAATCAAATTAAAAGCTATTTTCAAACAAAAGATATTGGTAATCTAGTGTTTGAATGAAATTCATGAATTCAAATATAAAATTTGCAAACATGGTAAAACTTTGCATCTACAAAAACTTCATAAAATTGTTAACCTAATGCAAAAAGAATCACCTAAAACATTAAATATTGTAGGAGATATTACAATTCTAAAACAGTAACCAATTATGTTTAAAAACAGAAACTAAAAAAACAGAAAAAACTACTGATCGGGGGATGGGCTACGTGGCGCAAACCTATTTGGCTAGAGGGGGTGTGCGTGCGAGGGAAACGAGCGTTAACCGAAGACTAACCGAAAACGATTCGGTAAAATAAAAAAACGTGGATCTATCGTAGTCCTTTCGATAAGTAAGAGGGATGTTTTCCCAGCAGAACAACTTCGCCGGCAGAAAATAAAATACCTTACTTATCGATGGTGATGACGATGGCGACAATTTCCCCTTCCTGTAGGGATGTTCCCCTGGCAGAACAGCTCTACCGGAGCCTAGATTGGTTCTTCCCAGGTTAAAACACACCATATAGCCAAAGATGGGCACCGGAGGCCTGCCAGGGGGGCCACAAGGTCGGGGGGCACGCCCAGGGGGGTAGGGCGCGCCCTCCACCCTTGTGGCTGGCTGGTAGCCCCCCTCTGGTACTTTCTTCGCCCAATATTTTTTATATGTTCCAAAAATAAGCTCCGTGAAGTTTCAGGACTTTTGGAGTTGTGTAGAATAGGTCTCTAATATTTGCTCCTTTTCCAGTCCAGAATTCCAGCTGCCAGCATTCTCCCTCTTCATGTAAACCTTATAAAAAAAGATAGAAAAGGCATAAGTATTGTGATATAATGTGTAATAACAACCCATAATGCAATAAATATCAATATAAAAGCATGATGCAAAATGGACGTATCAACTCCCCCAAGCTTAGACCTCGCTTGTCCTCAAGCGAAAGCAGATATCGATAAATATGTCCACATGTTTAGAGATAGAGGTGTCGATAAAAATAAAATACGGATATGTGGGCATCATGATCATCTTTGGAACAACAACATATAATGCCATATAATTTCTTCTGCTAAAGTAACAATTCATTCACAAGATAGAGTATGAATCAGAAACTTCATTGAAAACTAACAAACTATGATCTCAGTCATTGAAGCAATTGCAATTTAACATAACATCGGAAAGAGTCAATTAAAGAGCTTTTCAGCAAGTCCACATACTCAACTATCATTTAGTCTTTCACAATTGCTAACACTCACGCGATACTTATGGGTTCAAAGCTTCAGCCGGACACAGAGAAAGATAGGGGCTTATAGTTTCGCCTCCAAACCTTTTGTTGGGGAACGTAGCATGCAATTTCAAAAAAATTCCTATGATCACGCAAGATCTATCTAGGAGATGCATAGCAATGAGAGGGGAGAGTGTGTACATGTACCCTGGTAGACCGAAAGCGGAAGCGTTAGGTTAACGCGGTTGATGTAGTCGAATGTCTTCACGATCCAACCGATACAAGTACAAAACGTACGACACCTCCGTGTTCAGCACATGTTTAGCTCGATGACGTTCCTCGAACTCTTGATCCAGCAGAGGGTCGAGGGAGAGTTCCGTCAGCACGACGGCGTGGTGACGGTGATGGTGATGTGATCCGTGCAGGGCTTCGCCTAAGCACTACGACGCTATGACTGGAGGAGTAAACTGTGGAGGGGGGCACCGCACATGGCTAAGAGAACTATTGGTGTGCCTTTGGGGTGCCCCCACCCCCGTATATAAAGGAGGGGAGGAGGAGGCCGGCCAGGGGGCACGCGCCATGGGGGGGGAGTCCTACTAGGAGTAGGTTTCGCCCCCCTTTTCCTTTCTTCCACCGGAGGGAAAAGGAAGGAGAGGGAGAGGGAAAGGGAAAGGGGGGCTGCACCCCTCCTCCTTAGGCCCATGTAGGCCCAACACTTCCCCGAGGGGTTCCGGTAACCCCTCGGTACTCCGGAAAAATACCCGAATCACTCGGAACCATTCCGATGCCCGAATACTACCTTCCAATATATGAATCTTTACCTCTCGACCATTTCGAGAATCCTCGTCATGTCCATGATCTCATCTGGGACTCTGGACAAACTCTGGTCACCAAAACACACAACTCATAATACAGATCGTCACCGAACATTGAGCATGTGGACCCTACGGGTTCGAGAACTATGTAGACATGACCGAGACACATCTCCGATCAATAACCAACAACGGAACCTGGATGCTCATATTGGTTCCTACATATTCTTCGAAGATCTTTATCGGTCAAACTGCATAACAACATACATCATTCCCTTTGTCATCGGTATGTTACTTGCCCGAGATTCGATCGTCGGTATCATCATACCTAGTTCAATCTCGTTACCGACAAGTCTCTTTACTCGTTCCATAATGCATCATCCCGCAACTAACTCATTAGTCACATTGCTTGCAAGGCTTATAGTGATGTGCATTACCGAGAGGGCCCAGAGATACCTCTTCGATACACGGAGTGACAAATCCTAACCTTGATCTATGCCAACCCAACATACACCTCTGGAGAAACCTGTAGAGCATCTTTATAATCACCCAGTTAAATTGTGACAATTGATAGCACACAAGGTGTTCCTCCGGTATTCGGGAGTTGCATAATCTCATAGTCAGAGGAATATGTATAAGTCATGAAGAAGGCAATAGCAATAAAACTAAACAATCATAATGCTAAGCTAACGGGATGAGTCTTGTCCACCACATCATTCTCTAATGATGTGATCCCGTTCTCAAATGACAACACATGTCTATGGTCAGGAAACCTAACCATCTTTGATTAACGAGCCAGTCAAGTAGAGGCATACTAGGGACACTCTGTTTGTCTATGTATTCACAAATGTACTAAGTTTCCGGTTAATACAATTCTAGCATGAATAATAAACATTTGTCATGATATAAGGAAATATAAATAACAACTTTATTATTGCCTCTAGGGCATATTTCCTTCAGTCTCCCACTTGCACTAGAGTTAATAATCTAGATTACATAGAAATGATTCTAACACCCATGGAGTCTTTGTGCTGATCATGTTTTGCTCGTGGAAGAGGCTTAGTCAATGAGTCTGCAACATTCAGATCCGTATGTATCTTGCAAATCTCTATGTCTCCCTCCTTGACTTGATCCTGGATGGAATTGAAGTGTCTCTTGATGTGTTTGGTTCTCTTGTGAAATCTGAATTCCTTCGGCAATGCAATTGCTCTAGTATTGTCACAAAAGATTTTCATTGGACCCGATGCACTAGGTATTACACCTAGATTGGATATGAACTTATTCATCCAGACTCCTTCATCTGTTGCTTCCGAAGCAGCTATGTACTCCGCTTCACACGTAGATCCCGCCATGACGCTCCGCTTGGAACTGCACCAACTTACACCTCCACCATTCAATATAAATACGTATCCGGTTTGTGACTTAGAGTCATCCGGATCAGTGTCAAAGCTTGCATCAACGTAACCATTTACGATAAGCTCTTCGTCACCTCCATAAACGAGAAACATATCCTTAGTCCTTTTCAGGTGTTTTAGGATGTTCTTGACCGCTATCCAGTGCTCCACTCCTGGATTACTTTGGCACCTGATGTCGCTTGAAGCTACATCGGTATTTCCCCAAAGAGGAAGGGATGATGCAGCACAGTGGCGATAGGTATTTCCCTAAGATGTGAAACCAAGGTTATCTTACGAGTAGGAGAACGAAGCAACCGAACGTAAAACATCACCTACACACAAATAACAACTTCTCGCAACCCCCTCGTGTTAAAGGGTTGTCAATCCCTTCCGGGGTACGGTGCCTCAAGATAGGCAAATAGACGTGAGGTAAATTTGTAGTAGATTGATAGATCGAATACCAAATAAAATAAATAAGAATAAATTGCAGCAAGGTATTTTTGGGTTTTTGGTTTAGTAGATCTGAAAATAAAAGCAAAGGAAAATAGATTGCAAAGGCAAATAATATAAGAAAGAGACTCGGGGGCCGTAGGTTTCACTAGTGGCTTCTCTCGAAAAAATAGCAAATGGTGGGTGAACAAATTACAGTTGGGGAGTTGATAGAACTTCAAATACCCATGATGATATCCAGGAAATGATCATTACATAGGCATCACGTCCAATATTAGTAGACCGACTCCTGCCTGCATCTACTACTATTACTCCACATATCGACCGCTATCCAGCATGCATCTAGTGTATTAAGTTCATGGAGAAATGGAGTAATGCAATAAGAACGATGACATGATGTAGACAAGATCTATCTATGTAGAGATAGACCCCATCATTTTATCCTTAGTAGCAACAATACATACGTGTCGGCTCCCCTTCTGTCACTGGGATCAAGCACCGTAAGATCGAACCGACTACAAAGCACCTCTTCCCATTGCAAGATAAATAGATAAAGTTGGCCAAACAAAATCGAAATATCGAAGAAGAAATACGAGGCTATAAGAAATCATGCATAAAAGAGATCAAAGAAACTCAAATACTTTCATGGATATACAAAGAGATAGATCTGATCATAAACTCAAAGTTCATCGGATCCCAACAAACACACCGCAAAAGAGTTACATCATATGGATCTCGAATAGACCATTGTATTGAGAATCGAGAGAGAGAGGGAGAGAGAGAGAGGAATCCATCTAGCTACTAACTACAGACCCGAAGGTCTACAAAGAACTACTCAAGCATCATCGGAGAGGCACCAATGGAGGTGGTGAACCCCATCCGAGATGGTGTCTAGATTGGATCTAGTGGTTCTGGACTCTGCGGCGGCTGGATCAATATTTCGTCGACTTCCCTAGGGTTTTGGGAATATTGGGGTATTTATAGAGAAAAGAGGCAGTCCGGGGGGCACCCTAGGTGGGCACAAAGCGAAAAACTTAGAGATAAAAACATTTTGGGAGGTGTATCCATCCCACCAACGAAAACGACTTAGAGTTCCCAATACTTTCCATGCTTAGATATATCATAGGCGGTTCCCAAACAGAAAATAAAGTTTATTCCTTTTTCCACCATAACTTTCACTTTCCATGGCTAGCCGTATCCACGGCCACCTCCATACCAACACTTCCCAAGGAATTTATTATTTGACAACATAAAGTAAATTCATTTTTTCATTTCGGGACTGGGCATCCCTAATACCTTTGCCTTACTCTTGTGTAATGACAAGTGAATAAAGACTCATCGTGAGAATAACACATCTAGCATGGAAAATATTAGCCAACCCTCACCGCTCCGTGAGTGAAAAGAACACACAAAAGAGAAGTTTATTTTGAAAATTAGAGATGGCACATGCAAATTTGCTTAGAACAACAAAAGAATACCATAGGTAGATATAGTGGACTCATGTGGCAAAACTGGGTTAAAGGTTTTTGGATGCACAAGTAGAGTCATACTTAGTGCAAAATGAAGGCTAGCAAAAGATTGAGAAGCGACCAACCAAGAAATGAATAATCTCATAAGCGAGCATTAAGCATAAGGAACACCGAATAATGCACCACAAGTAGGATATAATTTCATTGCATAACTATTGACTTTCGTGCTTGCATAGGGAATCACAAACCTTAACACCAATATTCTTACTAAAGCATAATTACTCATCAAGATAACTCAAATATCACACCATCATATCTCAAAACTATTACTAAGAAACAAGTTTATTTTGTCCAATGATCTTCATGAAAGTTTTTATTATATCCTTCTTGGATATCTATCACTTTGGGACTAATTTTCATGTGTTGCTTTTCATAAGCTCAAACAAATATAAGTGAAGATCATGAGCATAATTTTTTTCTCAAATTAATTTAAGTGAAGCAAGAGAGAATTTCTTGAAAATTTTACTAACTCTCAAATAATTTTAAGTGAAGCAAGAGAGCATTTCTTAAAAAAATACTAAAGCACACCGTGCTCAAAAAGATATAAGTGAAGCACTAGAGCAAGTCCATAGCTCATAAAAGATTTAAGTGAAGCAAAGAGAGCAATTCTAACAACTCATGACATAATTTTGGCTCTCTCAAATAGGTGTGTCCACCAAGGGATCAAGACTTAAAACACAACATAAAACAAGCAAAGACTCATATCATAGAAGACTCTCCAAGAAAACACATAGTATGTGACGAATAAAAATATAGCTTCGAGTAAAATACCGATGGGCGTTAGAAGAAAGAGAGGATGCCACTCGGGGGCATCCCCAATCTTAGTTGGTTGCTCATTTTTGGATAATAGCTTGGGATGCCGGGGCATCCCCAAGCTTAGGCTCTTCTATTTCTTATTCCTTCATCCATCGTAAGATAACCCAAAACTTGAAAACTTCAATCACACAAAATCCCTTAGTATAAGAAAAAAAACACTACTATAAGTGATGTATCAAACGAATTCATATTTTGTTCTTGCATTATATCTACTGTATTCCAACTTTTCTATGGCAAAAACTCATCAAAGAAAACCATAGAGCCATCAAAATAAGCACACAACACAAAGAAAATAAAATCTGTCAAAGCAGAATAGTCTGTAGCAATCTGACTATTTCTAATACTTTTGTAACTCCAAAAATTCTTAAAACTTAGCACAACCTGATAAATTTGTATATTGATCTACTGCAAGTGGAATGGGTATTTTATCACTCTCTGGTTAAAAATCAGAATTATTCTCGCGAGCGCAAAAGTTTCTGTTTTTTCAGCAAGATCAAACAACTATCACCCAAGAAGATCCTAAAGGCTTTACTTGGCACAAACACTAATTAAAACATAAAAAACACAATCATAATAGTATCATCATTGTGCTAACACTCAAGGACAGGAAGCAAAAATAAAAAATAAATTTTATTCATTGGGTTGCCTCCCAACAAGCGCTATAGTTTTACGCCCTTAGCTAGGAATAAAGCAAGGATCTAAGTTTTGCCATATTTGGTTCGAGATCCATAAGATGCCCTCATGATTGATTCATATGGTGGCCTAATTCTTGTTCTAGGGAAGTGTTCCATACCCTTCCTCAAAGGAAATTGGAACTTGATATTGCCTTCTTTCATATCAATCACGGCACCGATAGTGCGTCGGTCTACCAAGGATAATTGGACAAGACAGATTACAATCAATATCAAGAACAATAAAATCTATGGGCACATAATTCCTATTTTCAAGAATAATAACATCATTAATTCTTCCCATAGGCTTTTTAATAGTAGAATCCGCCAAGTGCAAATTAAAATAACACGATTCAAGATCGTTAAGACCAAGCACATCACATAAAGATTTCGAAATAGTAGAAACACTACCACCCAAGTCACACAAAGAAAAACACTCATGATTTTTAATCTTGACTTTGATAGTAGGTTCCCATTCATCATGCAATTTTCTAGGAATTGAAACTTCTAATTCCAACTTTTCTTCAAAAGCTTTCATCATAGCATCAACAATATGTTTAGTAAAAGCTTTATTTTGTTCATAAGCATGGGGTGAATTTATCATGGATTGCAACAAAGAAATACAATCAATCAAAGAGCAACTATCATAATTAAAGTCTTTGTAATCCAAAAGAATGGGCACATCACTAGCTAAAGTTTTGACCTCTTCAAACCCACTTTTATCAATTTTCTCAACAAGATTTTCACCCTCCGAATCATTGGGACGCCTTCTAGATAAAGTTGACTCTTACCCAATCCCTTTTTCATCAATATTAACTTTACTAAACAAGGAATCAATAGAAGAAACACCAATCATTTTAAGATCTTCATCACTTTTATTCTCTAGTGAGATTGGTTTAGCGGCCATTTGATTAACTAGAGTAGCTTGTGCATCGGATAATTTTCCTAGCAAACTTTCAGCAAAAGCATACTTAGATTGGAGATTGCAAACTTCTCTACTAATATCATCAAGTTGTTTTGTTATAGCATCAAGCACAATTGAGTGTTCCTTAAGTTCTTCGGTAAAATACTTATTGTGCTCAAATTGTGTAGTCATATATTCCTTAGCACTTTTCTCAATTTCAAGCAAAATATTGGGGTAAGGAACATCATAATATTTCCTTTGAGGCATCATGACTACGCAAACAAGAACGCACACAAAAAAAACAGATCCGGCAAGAAAATGGCGAACGAAAAAAGAGGGGTGAATAAAACGACAAATTTTTGTGAAGTGGGGGAGAGGAAAACGAGAGGCAAATGGCAAATAATGTAAATTGCAAGGAGATGATATTTGTGATTAGGAACCTAGTATATGTTGAAGATCCTCCTCGGCAACGGCGCCAGAAATTCCTTTTGATGTCGCTTGAAGCTATGTCGGTATTTCCCCAAAGAGAAAGGGATGATGCAGCATAGTGGCGGTAGGTATTTCCCTCATATGTGAAACCAAGGTTATCGAACCAGTAGGAGAACCAAGCAACACAATGTAAACAACACCCGCACACAAATAACAACATCTCACAACCCGACGTGTCAAAGGGGTTGTCAATTCCTTCTGGGGTACGACGCCTCAAGATAAGCAAATGGACGTGAGGTAAATTTGTAGTAGATTGATAGATCGAACGCCAAATAAAATAAATAAGAATAAATTGCAGCAAGGTATTTTTGGGTTTTTGGTTTAGTAGATCTGAAAATAAAAGCAAACGAAAATAGATCGCAAAGGCAAATAATATAAGAAAGAGACCCGGGGGCCGTAGGTTTCACTAGTGGCTTCTCTCGAAAAAATAGTAAATGGTGGGTGAACAAATTACTATTGGGCAATTGATAGAACTTCAAATACTCATGACGATATCCAAGCAATGATCATTGCATAGGCATCACGTCCAAGATTAGTAGACTGACTCCTGCCTGCATCTACTACTATTACTCCACACATCGACCGCTATCCAGCATGCATCTAGTGTATTAAGTTCATGGAGATTCAGAGTAATGCAATAAGAACAATGAAATGATGTAGACAAGATCTATTTATGTAGAGATAGACCCCATCGTTTTATCCTTAGTAGCAACGATACATATGTGTCGGTTCCCCTTCTGTCACTAGGATCAAGCACCGTAAGTTAGAACCCACTACAAAGCACCTCTTCCCATAGCAAGATAAATATATCAAGTTGGCCAAACAAAACCCAAATATCAGATAAGAAATACGAGGCTATAAGCAATCATGCATAAAAGAGATCAAAGAAACTCAAATACTTTCATGGATATAAAAAGAGATAGATCTGATCATAAACTCAAAGTTCATCGGATCCCAACAAACACACCGCAAAAGAGTTACATCATATGGATCTAGAACTACTCACGCATCATCAGAGAGGCACCAATGGAGGTGGTGAACCCCATCCGAGATGGTGTCTAGATTGGATCTGGTGGTTCTGGACTCTGCGGCGGCTGGATCAATATTTCGTCAACTTCCCTAGGGTTTTGGGAATATTGGGGTATTTATATATCAAAGAGCCGGTCCGGGGGCACACGAGGTGGGCACAACCCACCAGGGCGCGCCTGGGCCTCCTGGCGCGCCCTGGTGGGTTGTGCTCCCCTCGAGGCACCCCCAGGCTTAGCCAGGGCCCATTATGTTCCTTCTGGTCCATAAAAAATCTTCTTAAAGTTTCGTGGCATTTGGACTCTGTTTGATATTGATTTTCTACGATGTAAAAAACATGGAAAAAACAACAACTGGCACTTGGCACTATGTCAATAGGTTAGTACAAAAAATGATATAAAATGATATAAAATGATTATAAAACATCCAGGATTGATAATATAATAGCATGGAACAATAAAAAATTATAGATACATTGGAGATGTATCAGTACCTCCCTGCTAAACTTATAGCAAGGCACACATCAGGTCTGGTACAAAGCATTGCATACATAATAGGACCTATGGCTGAGGCATAGGGAATGACTTTCATTTTCTCTCTATCTTCTGCAGTGGTCGGGCATTGAGTCTGACTCAACTTCACACCTTGTAACACAAGCACGAACCCTTTCTTTGACTGATCCATTTTGAACTTCTTCAAAACTTTATCAAGCTATGTGCTTTGTGAAAGTCCAATTAAGCGTCTTGATCTATCTCTATAGATCTTGATGCCCAATATATAAGCAGCTTCACCGAGGTCTTTCATTGAAAAATTCTTATTGAAGTATCCTTTTATGCCATCCAGAAATTCTGTATTATTTCCAATCAACAATATGCCATCCACATATAATATTAGAAATGCTACA